>NC_080091.1:19064210-19171710 GCF_950005125.1 Chionomys nivalis | reverse complement strand
TAAAATATTTGACCTGCCTTTTAAAGTGGCAGAGGCATTAATGGGGAGGAACAATTAGGGCGGATTTGCCTTAATCTTTCAAGTAAAGCAAATGTTGGCTTTTCTGCCATAGACCATCTAAAAGGGCTGCACCCACCAGCATTGCCCATGAGCCTTGTGCTGAGAGATGGAAACTATAGGAAATCACCAAGGTTCTAGGGAGGAAGCTTGGGTTTCATGCCCCTTCACTAATATGATGGCTCTCTCTCTCATGCATGATGGACTTATTTACTTGGGGCCTGTGTCTGTTGGAGTCAGGATGCTGATTCAAACTCCGCCTCTGTCGACCCTCATCCATGCAACCATTGCTCATCACTGGTAATTGGCAAACAGGAAAATCTACTGACTCCCCCCCCACACACACACACAAAGGGCTAGATGATAGGCGAACTTTTTCCAGTTAAAGAATCTGTGACACTCTAAATCTAGGACTGTGACCCCCAAATCTGTCCACAAATGTCCCAGCTTCATAAGTATATGTCTCAATCAGATTCTCCGGGAATAGAGCTTGAGAGTCTACCTTATATTAAAGTTCCTCCAGTGTCTTGACCCAGCCAGTTTAGAAACTAGTGTTTAGGGACTGCCACTTCAGCGTATGTGATTCGGAGTTTTGTTTATTCAATAACTTATAAACAGAAGCTACTGGCTTTTCTCTCAAGCGAGCATGAATTAGTTTTTAATTGACTGGATGTTTTTTGGGAAGTGTGGAGAGATAGGTTTATATTCTTCATTTTTGATATTTTGTCATTAAACTCTGGAAGAGAATTGTGGAGTATTTCACACCCCTGGGCTTGTGGAAGCCTGTTCTAATTGGGTTCAAATATGAGCACTGGGGCTTCTCGGGTAGGTGGCCCTGAGCAAGTCATTTCATAGCTAATTTTCTGTAAAACTAAGGTAAGAACACTTACCTTGCAAGAGTTGTTGAGGCTCCAAGATTCTGTTACTTATACTTGATTTTATGCATAATAATTATTGCATATTTACCATGATGAGGTCACATGAAATCAAGAGAAGTGGTAGAAGTAAACGCATTCCATTCCACTCCATATGACCCTTGTTCATGGGCCACCATGGATCTTTACCCGCGCTATGCTATGGTTACCTTCTCCATCTGATTCATTCATGTACACTTTTAGGACACATTTCTGTGCGCTCACTCTAACTTGTATTTATTGAGGATGCCTATTAACAAAGCAATCAGCCGAAGGTCTTAACCTGGTTAGTCCTCTTTGCTGGTCCTTGGCTCTCCAGAGCCTACTGACCCTACTTGTTGGTTCAGACCATGAAATTGCCTTTCCATTGATGTCCAGCTGATCTGTGGTTGAGGTCAGATGAGCTAATTGCCATTGAGAAGTTCCTGGATGACAAGGACAGAGGACCTCTTGTGTTGTAAGAGTAACTTTCAAAGACTAAGACAAGGGAAAAATTTAAAGACAAAGAAATAAGTGTGATCATGATAGAATTTGTAAATGAAACCCTTTACTTTTGGGAGCCAAGGCTAAGACTGTGTGTAGGAGCCTGCTTGGCTTGGAGTGGCAGTTTTCCTGGTTTCACGGAAGACGGTCAAGTGTTAATGGCACTTTTAGAGGTGAATTTGTTACTGGATCATAGATGAGTGGACAGTTCACACACATGCTCCCAATGATGAAATATGATCAGAGTGGGATCTTTGGATGGGGATTGCATTAGAAATGGCCATATAGTTCATGTTTGAGGCAATGACAGTACATTTGTGTCACTAATGTAGGGAAAGCACCTTGTTCAAAACTCAGATTTGGGCCACATGAACATCAGGATTGAGTTCCTTCAAATTGATTAAATTGAGCATCACTTCAATTGTTCTGTTTCCAATTATTTTATTATCTGAAAAGAATTTATGCTTTGATTGTTTGCTTGTTTTTTTTGACACAGTATCTCAATGTTTAACCCGGGCTAATTTTAAGCTCATTGCTTTCTTTCCTCAGTCTGTATGGGTCCTGGGACGACACACATGCTGGTCACATGAAACTACACCCAGTGAAAGACGGGACTTTAAAAAAAAAAGTCAAACACCATTGCTGATTTAAAGGAGACGTTCTTCTTAAGCCACAAGGAGGGTTGGAATACCCTTTTCCCAGGAGTAGGATGTCACAGGCCATGGGATAATGTTTTCAAACATGCAATGGTGTCATAATAAGGATAAGTAGCAGGGGAAGCAAGATAGAGACGCGGATATATCCATTCACACGAGGTGCAGACGTGAAGAACAGAGAGGTCAGAAACAGTGAGGAGCCATGCCCCTAGAGACACGGAACCGGGGAGTCATGGGAGGGCACAGCCACACAAGTGTGCATATGAAAACCTGTCCCTGCTGCATTAGGTAGAAATCCTGGAGCAGTGAGAGGTGTCTAGTTGAAGGGTCCCCCAGTCGTGGAACTTTAGGCAAATTAATTGGTCTTTCCCTTACAAAATAAAAGCGTTTGGCCAGAAGGCTTCTCTCAGAGGCTTTTCAGCAGCTCAAAAAAACGCTATTATCCTAGGAATTTATACAAGTTACACGTCAGTGAAACATCATAATGGTTTCTAAGCAGTGCCTTCTAAATTCATATATTTATCCATTCAACAAATATTGAATGCGGGCCTGCTAGCATTTTATCTCTTCAACAAAGTGATGAAAGCTCCTCAGCTGTGCTCAGTTCCATTTGGCTTCTACCCTTTTCCGAGCTCAATCAAAACCCGGGCCACAGCAGGCTGAGGGCAGATGCTCCACGCAAGGAGGAGGGGCTGTCGTCGGATTTCATGTCAAGCTGACCCCAGGCCATAGACATCCCACTTCCTTCTTCAGAGCCACATTGTCCAGAGAAAGCTTTCTGGGCTCCTGGGGACACTGTGGGCTGGTGGATGTCGGGAGGAGCAGAGGAAGCAGAGGCAGGTCAACTTTTTCATGGTCAACAGGCCATGACATTGGTCCATCCTGCTTTTTACCCATACTGGAAGTGAAGTCCGTATGCTACACCCGACTCACACATACAGATCAGTGCATTGAAGATAAAGCAAGAGCAATCAGGGCAACATTCCAGTTGCAAGACATAAAATAGTAGGCTTTGTACTGGAGGAAACGCTGATGAAATAATGAGAAAATGTGGCAAACTTTTCAAGTTTTTATTTCTTTTTTTCTGTCCCAGGAGGCCCGCATTTATGTAGTTGTCATGTCTCCTTAGGCTCCTCTTGGCTGCGACGGTTCTCAGATGTTTCTTGTTTTAGATGACCCTGACAGTTTTGAGAAACACTGGCCAGGTACGTTCCAGAATGCTCCTTAAGTAAGATTTGTTCGATACTTATCCCATAGTAAGACTAGGCTATGGGTTTCTTGAAAGTAAACCATGGAGTCACACTGCCGTTCATCATTATCATATGAAGGGTACCCATCGTCATGATAGTTCACTGCTGGGGCTGACCTTATCAGCTAGGCGATCTAGGGTTTGCCTTCCCAAAAGGAAAAGTACTCCCACACCCCATCCTGACTATCCTCTTTGGAAGGCTGCCACTATCTGAGGCTTGAATGTAATGGAGGGTGAACCAGGGTCTACTCTTCTGAAGTGGAGTGTTTATATAGACATCAGTTGAGGATCTTCTGTATAGGACACTACACACTATCTCCAATGTGTCCATGCATGTATACTATATAAGTACATTGTAGTCCAGTGGAATTTTATACATTTCATTTCACTTCAATTCTCTGGTTTTAGCCATCTGGTTAGCGTTAGCTCTTGAGTTCCTTTGCTGTACAGCTAGTATAGGGTTTTTTGTTGTTGTTGTTGTTGTTTGTTTGTTTGCTTGCTTTTAAAGAAGATTCTCCTTGCATTTTACATTACAAAATGGTTTAAGATCATCTCTTATATTTCCTGTTCCACTTCTAAAATCAATCCTTTCCTGCAAGGCACTATTTCCTTTTCCTGGGGAATGGTTTCAGAAACCACAATCTGGTTGACCAGTATGCTCATTGCTTTTGTGACATACTGATTTTGATGCATTATAGACAAAACAAAGAAATATGTGTGTACATAGTAATGTATATGTGTGCAGGCACACACACATGCACACACATGCACAAAACCATCTATAGCTATATTGATTCCAAGACAAACTCATCATGCATGGATTTATTTTGCTTATCTTTAAACTCTGACCCTAAGGGTGAGAAACCTGGATCTAACCACTTACCATTTACTTACGTGATGGTTCAGTGTATGAATAGGAATAGCAAGAATGGCTACCCAATATTCCCGTGAAACACAACTTTACCAACCAGAACACAATGCTTGTGCACTATAGTTTACTTTGCTATTAGTGTTATGCTTCTTAAGTTTCTTGGATCAGAACGTTTTCTTCAGAGATTTATAGTACAGTTTAACTCATGGATGGGGTAGCATTACAAAACCTGAATGTTGTTACTTTTCTTTTTTGTTGTTGTTGTTCTTTATGTGTAAGTATATATACTGTGACAAATGTTTGCTGTGTATCTGCCATTACTGCCATATATGCTGTTGTGATTCAGATTCATGGCCATAAATGTCTTTATAGAGTGGGACTTGATGGTGAAGAACAGGAATTCCAGCCTCTCAGGAGGCTGAAGCAGGAGCATCGCAAGTTCAAGGTATGCTTGGGCAACTTAATGAGACTGTCTCAAAATAAACAAAACAAAACCAACAAAAATGGAAACTAACAAACAAGGAAAAAAATCTACCAAGAGCCTGGGGATAAAGATCAGAGGGCAATGGCTTGTCGAGCACGCCAAGGCCTTGCGCTCAACTACCAGCACTACCAAAACAAAAGCGAAGAGAAACAAAAAAACCAACAGCCCCCATCAAAACTCAAAAACATTTCCCCAAAATAACCACACAACTATACTTATTTACTTAGTTTCTCCCTTTCCTTGAACCCCTAGCACTCCCTGATCGTTTTCCTGTCTCTATAAAACCTTAAATTTTGGGAATGTCATGTAATTAGATTCATAAAGTAGAAGACATTTTCATACATCTTAGAATATGCCTTTTTATGGCTCAGAAGTTCATTTATTTTTGTTGCTCAATAATATTTTATCACCTAGGCACATGCCGGTCTAGCTATCACCTACTAAGGATAGAACATTTTGGTTACTTCTGTTTTTGGGGGCGTGGGGACACAGTGGTTGAATGAAATTACAACAAGCAAGTTTTAATATGGACTTAACTTTTCAAGTTGGTTGCTGGGTTGTACGGTGATTGGTGGGTTTAGCTTTGCTGAGCTGTATGGTGACAGGTTTAGTTGTGTTAGAAAGTGCCTGTGCCTTCCAAAGTGACTGGAACTTTTGCATTCCCATCTGCAGGCACTGGACATTCCTGTATCTATTTACTCTAGGCAAGATCTTTTATTTTATTTTTGCCATTCTAATGAGTGAATAGTCATATTTTACCGTTTCTTTTACATAACCTTAATGGCAGGACATTGATAATCTTTTCATACTTTTTCATGATTTTATATTTTCTTTTGTTAGGTATTGCTCAAATCCTTTGTTCACATTTAGATTGGGTTGTTTGTTTTCTTGATTTTATTTTTTACTCTTTAGGAGACAGAATGTAGCATGGGCTGGCCTTGAAGTCTCCATGTAGTCAGGGATGGCTGTGGTAGTTTGAGTGATAATGGCCCTCATAAACTCACGTGTTTGAATACTTTGCTCCCTCTAGATGGCTGTTTGGGTAAGAGGTGCAGCCCTATTGGGGAGGTGTGGCCTTATTGGAGGAGGTGTGTCACTAGGGGGTGGGCTTTGAGGTTCCAAAGGACTCTTGCCTTTCCCAGTTAGCTCTCTCTGCCTCCTGCTTGTGGATAAACATGCAAGCTCTCATCATGAACTGACCAACCCCCTGAAACCATAAGCACTATTAAACACTTTCTTTTATAAATTGTCTTTGTTGTGGTGTTCTGTAACACAGCTAGAAAAAGGCAATGACATTTAACTCTAAAACTTCCTGTCTCCCCATCCTGAGTGCTCGGATTGCAGGTATGAATTGCCACTCCTGATTTCATTTAATTAATAAAATTTAAAGATGTGTGGTATATCTGGCTGTGCTTTTATTCTTTCTCCTCTTCTATAAAAGGAGAGGTTACTGAGCTGCTTATCGAGCTGGACCAAGGGGCCTTGCACATGTCAGGCCAGAGAGCTGCACGCCCAACCTTGTATTAATTTTTCTTAGTAGCATCTTTCACTAAGAAGTTTTAAATTTTAATAAGCCCATCGTAAACTTTTTGCTTTCTTGAATAAACTTTCTATGTTTTTATATAGAGGCTCACTGTCAGACTAGAAATCTTCTAGATCTTTTCTTAGGAAATTTTACCTAGAACTTTTGGAATGATGATGTGAAATTCACAAGTCTGCTTCAAAGGAGACAAGAAATAGTTTACTCAGGAGCCAAACAAGAAAGGCTTAGGAATACAGACTTGGGTTACCAAATTTCCGTGTTCTGATGTGCTAACAACTTTGGTGAAGATTTTATAATAAAGCAAAGTTTTTATGAAGGTTTTATAGTATAGCAAAGAAAATAATAAACCAAGACATATTTCAAATATATTCACAAAAGCATTGGGTGGGTGGGTGGGTGGGTGACAGCAGAGCGGAGAAGCCTCTCTCTAGGCCTCAGAGGCTGTGTGATGGCATTCTTAGACTTGGACCTGGTAGAAGGTAAAACTCTCCAAGGGTTTGCACATTGGTGACATCACATGTTACCGACAGGACGTTAGGATCAGACAGGGGTGGACAGTGAATGGCCACCTTCAAACTAGCCTAAACTAGTTTGGAATTAGGTCCAGAGCTGAGACATTCCAACTTCTTTGCATCACTGAAGTTTTAAAAGTCAACCAGCTTCTGTTCAATGCTTACCCTAAGGCACAGTTTCTGTTCAGGAACTTTGGTTCACAGTAGTTTGGAGTTCTGTATATAAGACTATGATTAATTTTGAACTAAGTTTATGAAAAGTCAAAGTTCTGAACCCAGTCTTGTCATTTGCCTGGTTTTGTAAGATGGAAGTATGAACTCCTAGCTTTCAAGCTTCCTCCTGTCCCAGCACAGTCGGTGCCGTAAGCAGGCCCTGTGCCTTGCCTTGACTGCGCTTCCTGAACTCTGATGAGTTTATCTTTACATACTTTTAATAAAATGCTTCCAGAGACATACTGTTTCAAAGCGAGTTATTGAAACTGTTGATGTCCATGGTGGATTTAAACTATCTTTTCATTTTGAATTATAACAATTCTATTGCAGTCTGAGAACATTGTATTGGTTCTATTATTTTAAACTTCTGAATGTGTATTTTATGGCTAGTATTAACCTATTTTAGCTACTGTTCTGCTAGGCTTGAGTAGAATATGTGTGTCTTACTATGCTGTAGACATAATATTAATATTTCTACACACCCTACCTCACCTGAGAAAGTCTAGTTCCCAAAGTTGTGGCATCAGGAGACAGAGCTGTAGGGACCTGGTGAAATCTTAAGGTGCTCTCATGAGTTGGATTAGTTCCTTTGTGAAACACTTCAGGGGGCTTCTTCATCCTTTTCCACTGTGGGGTGCCATAGAACAAAAGCAGACTTCTTGAGTCAGGAGGTGGGCTACAACCAATAGTGTCTCTGATGGCCTTTCTATCTTGGATTTCTCAGACAGTCTCCGAGTGGACTTCAGTTGTTCACATGGCAGACCTGCAAGGGGGAACCTCAATTGAGGAACTGCCTCCATTAAATTAGTCTGTGGGGTATTTTTCTTTCTTCTCTTTTTCTTCTTTGCCACTATCTTTATTAATTCTTTTTTTTTTTTTTTTTTTTTGGCAGGGTTTTTCTGTGTAGACTGGGCTGTCCTGGAACTCACTATGTAGCTTAGGCTAGCCTTGAACTCAGAGTACACTATGCTTCGGTCTCCTGAGTGTTGGGATTAAAGGCGTGAGTCACCACGCCTGGTTTAAAGTTTTTATATAGCAGTGTTGCACAAATTCTAATCGGTATTAATAATAAAAACCTGGAGATAGATTTTAGGGGGTGAAAGCTGAAAGATCAGAGAAGCAGAAAAATCAACCACTAGAGATCTTACTTCTATTACTCTCAGCACCAAAAGAGTCCAGGCTCCTCTCTCTACCCTGCCTTACCACTCCCTCTCACTACCCAGCCATATCACTTCCTGTCTGTCTGTACAGAACTCCAGACCTCTATGGATAACTAAAGGCTAGCCCCTCCCTCTGATATTTATGCAAGCTTTATTTATAGAGTACAAACAAAATACCACATTTCCCCCTTTGTGCCTAAAATAAAAGGTTATAACTAATAAGAAAAATTATATACAATAAGTATAATAGCTATATATGATATATATAGGTGATGAACACATCAACAATGTCTAGTTCATTAGCAATTGACAAATTTATAGAAAATACTCCATATCAATCCTTTCTTGATGATCCAAAAGGTTGTACCTAATTCACTTTCTATTCTAACTTGCATTACTAAAACTATCTTTTAATGTCTCTCAATATTATACACTTTAAACATTATATACATTTTAATGTCAACCTTATATACTTTACACCTCTTTAATGAATTTATTTTCTGAATCTGATGACAAGGAAAACTATAACTATAAAGTCTTCAACTCTATCAGAGACCTGAGAAGGAAATAATACTACCTGAGTAAGCAGAAAGTGCAAGCAAGTGACTTCCAAAAAATGTGAGCTATGACAGAAACAGCTGAGTGCCTGGACAGTTGTTCAAAGTCCCTCAACGTTGGAACATCCATCTTTGGCCTACAAGCCCAGCATATGTGACAGACTTTTCTGTGAAGCAGGATATTCTGAAGGGCTATCCTACCTTGTCTTAGCAAAGTTCAGTAGTCACTTTCTTTTGGGTCCGGCTTGTTCAATTTGGACAGCATGCTGTCAGCAGTTGAGGTAAGGGCACTTCCTTCCTCAATGACTCACTTTTGCCACAAAGAAAGTAAACTCCATATGAAGTTTCTTTGATGCCTATTATCTTTGAAGTAGATTAGTGCTGCCAGGAGAAGACATGTCTTATTGTCATTAAAAAAAAAACCCTATGTTATTAAGACATCTTAAATGTTATATTCTGCAGATCTCTGAAGTGTTTGAAGATGACATGTCTTTCTAAAATATATGTTTGACTTTAAAAATATGCATAATATGACTACAAGTTTGATTGTAATGACTAACTACTAACTTCCATTTCTTTATATCTTAAATTAGTTGGTAATAATAACTTCCAAGGACTAGAAATTTGCATTACATTGTTAACTGAACTATATAGATGCAATACCTTGAACAAGATTAGAAATGTATGTACAGTATATTCTAACAAAATTAATCTCAAATTTTTATCAATACACAAAGATCCATATCAATGTAAAATATTTAAAAATAATAGTTGTTTTTTTGTTTAAAAGTAGATTTAATAAACTACCTTTTTAAAAATCCTACTTCTATATCCCTGCTTTTTCTTTTCAGAGTGGACTCAATAATCTACCTTTATAGCCTACCATACCTATCCCCCCTTTGTTTTCAAAACAAGAACTATGAATCTAATCTCCTTTGTTCATCTTCTTTCTGACTATTACCAATATCAACTTATAACCAACCCCACTAAACAACACCAAATATCCATAACCCAATGAAAGACCAAAACCATCCACCCCACCTCTTGAGAATGTACGCATCATGTTCTTAAAGTTACTTTCTTCTGTCTGAGGGGTGGAGACATCTTTACGGGATCCTGAAAAGAAAACTTTGGATTAATTGTCAAATCCTAGGAGAAGTAGCTGTACCATTTGTTGTCCAGTCTCTGCATAATAGGAAAGTGCAGGGCTTGTCTCAAGTTCTGGCTAGAGTAGTTTGTGAGGATGGATCATTTCGCTAGTCAACTCAAAACTGTCCTGAGCAGTTTATATTCCAAAGCCTATTTTTATGTGATATTTTTCAGCTTAGTGGTATTATCTTATGTGGCACCAGCATCATTTTGCAGACTTCAAAGGTCACTGTTAGGCATGGTCATGGCTCTCTGTAGAAAATTTAAACATTTTAAATGTCATATGCAGCAGATCTTAAAGAGGTTAAAAGATCATTATTGGTTACATACAATCAGAGTACAAAAACTTAATTTCTATTTACCTGATATAGACTCAAACCCAAAATCATGTATAGGAAACTAGATGGAGCCTTTTTCTAGAATGAGTTAGTACTCTATATGGCCAGTACCATCATGACTAGCAATTTAATATATATTAAATATATATTTAATATATACAATATAATATATACACATATAAGATTTATATATGTATATATATATTAATCTTATAAATTTTGAGATAATATTTATACCCCAAGAAAAGATGTCAAAGAATCAAAATAAAATCAAAGGATTATGAGATTAGTAACAATAAAATAGTCCCTTAAGTTTGTTTTTTCTTCTGTCCCACATCATGTAGTTCTTCTGACATAAGACAGATATTTTGGATTTTACTTTAACAAGCATGCTTGGGTTTAGAGCAGGAGAGAGCCACATTCCGATTCCAAAGTCAGTTTTCATTTTCAATTGAATCAGGACTACAAAACGACTATTTGTATTTGTATTTGTATGTGTCTATAGAGAACATCAGAAGCAAACATTTAGGAAGATTTATGAAAATTTATCCTATTAAAGATACGATATTCCAATAAACCAACTTACTCTTTCTTGAGACTTTTTTTTTTTCTGGATTATTTGTTCTTTTTCTTCAGATGCCTCATTTGTCCAGTGATCTTCAGATTCTTTAGCTGGATACCTTTATTCTCCTAAAAAGACAGAAACAAAACCCTTCCCCAACCCTAATTTTGGGAAGGTTCCCTTTTGGCAAGTTATATCTGGTCAAATGAGAATCATATAGATAAGTTTGAATTGAATGGTCACACTGATGAACAATCACCTCTTCTAATCAAAGGTCTTCTTGTTCAAATTGAACCTTTATAATACTTGCTTTATGGTTTTTCCTAAATTTGTTGTTCTCTCTTCTATAGCTTTTCTATTACTCAGAGCAGAGTGGTTTCTTACAATAGGCATTAGGTTTTTTAATTGCTCTAGGAAGGAATTTCCTCCATGATTACAGGAAACGACTGAACTGATTTGGTATGGAGGCCTGTGAGAGGCCACTAGAGGAGTTTTCTGATGGTAAAGTATTCCTGACTTTCTCTTGTTGATCTATATTTGATAGTTCAATGCCTGCCCTTGCCGCACCTTCTGTATAATCTAGAAGGGAGGGACAATCTGTTTGAATTATGCTTAGAAAAAAAAACAAAAACACTGTTTCTAGCAAAGCCCTGTTTACAGTCCCTTTTAAGATGACCTTGTTTGCAATAATTGAAACACTTGACATTTCAATTTTTCTTCAAACCTCTGGAAATCACCTCTCCTATCCAAGCATCATTATGGTCATGAGATTCAATATTGATTATATCTCAGATCCATTCCTCCAAGGGTGCTGGGCTTGCCTTTAACAGACTAATTACCCTTTTGTATTGTGAATTAGCATTTTTGAAAGCCAGAGATTCAATTTTATTCATCTAGATTTTGAATATGGTATCATTCTATTTACTGCTGAAGTCAGTCTTTGTAAAAGAAAAAAATCAGTGAAGGTTTCCTTTGGGCCCTGTATAACTTTAGTAAATGACTCAATTTTCTTTCTCACTTCTCCAATTCTGTCCCAAGCATCCAAAGCTGCTGTGTGGCATAAATCCAGAGTGTGGTCACTATATGTCTTTGGACATCAGCATAATCTCCTTCTCTAAGAAGTTGATCTTGGGAGATTTTAATACTGCTAGCCCTACTCCATTGTTTAATGATCTTAGCCTCTTCTTTCCACAAGCTCCTCCATTAGAATTGAGGACCAGGTTCCAAAACTGCTGTAACAAAGTCTCTGCAAGCTTTAGGGATAATTCTATTATAAGCTGACCACAAGTTTAACATCTTCTTCACAAAAGGTGAATGCATGCCATATGAGACTATTGTTTCCTTGAGTCTCCTTAAATTTAACATTTCCACAGGAGTCCATTTAACTCAGGCATGGCTTTGGAGATATATATTATTTGGTAGTTGTTACTTTAAGGTGACTGGATAAATTAAAGTTGGTTATTTGAAAAGCTTAGACTGTTCCTCTCTAACCTTAAAGTACAACGCTGAAATTGGTTCTTCATTAAATTCCTCTCTCTGGACCTGAATATCTCTATGATCTGTTTTAATATGTTTTTCCAAGGCCTGTATCTTGGCACTCATATCAACCAACTTTTTCAGAGATAAACCAAGAATTATCAAGATGATAATTAACATTATGTCAATTCTTGTTAAGTGATCCCTTCATTAAATTGTTACAGTTTTAAAGCATGCATTGCATAATCATACAGAGACTTTATACTCTCCATCGTGGGAAAAGAAACTCTTTCTCTCAAGTTAATTCCTCTCTTTAAGAATTCCAAAGTGAGCCAGGTGGTGGTGGTGCATGCCTTTAATCCCAGCACTCGGGAGGCAGAGGCAGGCAGATCTCTGTGAGTTTGCGGCCAGTCTGGTCTACAAGAGCTAGTTCTAGGACAGGAACCAAAGCTACAGAGAAACCCTGTCTCGAAAACAAACAAACAAACAAACAAACAAACAAAAACAAAACAGAATTCCCAAGTGTCTCACCATATCTGCTAACTATGGAGTGTGAGGCTGCTGCTTAGCAGCATGTCTGGAGAATATAGGTGGCGCACAGTCTGGCTGAAAATGGATGTGAGCATGTAGCCATGAGCGGAGACTGTGTGGTGGGAGCTGCCTAAAGTAGAACCAGCCAGTTTAGGGCTTGTAAATCCTGTGGCATTAGAAGTCCGGGTGCTTCTGGAGTTTGGTAGCAGCTGGAGACTGTTTTAGAGGGGCTGCAATTGCTCAGAGACTTGGGGAAAAAAGAAAAGAAAACCTAGCCGTGGCGGGTAGGAGCCCCAATGTGCAGCTCTGGCGTGTGCCAATGGCTGCAAAGCCACAGGCAAGAGGCTTTTTTATGAATTCATGCCGTAAAATTGGGCATTAATTGTTGCACGAGTTCTAATTGGTATAATAATAAAAACCTGGAGACAGATTTTAGGAGGTGAAAGCTGAAAGATCAGAGAAGCAGAGCAGCCAGCCACTAGAGTTAGGACTCTCAATCCTGCCAATATCACTTCCTCTTTCTGCCCAGCCATATCACTTCCGGTCTGTCTGTACAGACCTCCATACCTCTATGGTTAACTAAAGGCTAACCCCTTCCCTTTAGGCAAGCTTTATTTGTAGAGTACAAACAAAATATCACCACACAATAAAATTTGATTATAGTCTTTCCCCTCCCCCAAATCCTTGTAGAATTCTCCCTCTTAGCCCTCCACTTATGGCTCAGGGATCTGTTTGGAAGAGGAGGCAGAAAGATCATTAGTGTCAGAGCTGATGGAGGACTCCAAATGTATTTTCTCAATTGCAGTTGATGTAGGAGAGTCCAGTCCACTGTGGGCAGCGCCATCCCTGCTTAGAAGGAAGGGAGCTGAGCGAGCCAGAGGGAGTTAGCTCATCAGCAGCGTTGTTCTGTGGTCTAGCGTCCTGCCCTGAGTCCCTCAATGATTTTGACTGTAATTTGGGAGTACGATACAAATGAACCCTTTCGTCCCCCAGGTTGGCTTGGCCAGGGTTTGTCATGGCGACAGAGAGCAATGTAGGCCAACAATGAGAACAGACACTGTTGTTTCTAAACTATCAGGTCTGATATTGTGATAGCTGTTTGAACAGACGAAGTAAGATATACTGTTGTAGGGTCAAGTGCTCTGTAAACGTCAGTTCGATTAAATAGATTACAACGTTGTTCAGGCTGACTATATTCTTAACTGTTTTCTGGTTTCTTGAGAGCTCTCAACTATTGAAGGAGAATAAATTTCTCCAATGAAAATAGTATGATTTATTTATTTTTCCTGGAAGTTCAGTAAGCTTTTGTCTCACTTATTTTGATGCTGCATTGTCTGTTAGTCCATAGATGTTAAACTTAGGGTGTTATTTCCTTTGACAAAATTAACTCGCCGTGACCTCTCACAGTTTCCCTGTTCTAAGGTTTTCACTGTCTGAAATTAGCACAGCCACTTCAGCCTTTTTTTCTCTGATGTTCTCCTGGCACACAGTTTTCTCTTTTCAACTTAGCTGGATTTTATATCTAAAGCAAATTTCTTACAGACAGCATTACTTCTGTGTTTTACATATGTGCTTTAAAATTTGTATTTAGATCAGTAATCACATTAATGGATTGCTGACAAAAAATTAAGTTAGCATTTGAGATGCCACTTCTATTTTGTTTATTGTTTTTCTTCCCCCTGCCGTTCCTTATTTTCACTGACTTTTTGTATGATGTATGTAGGATTTTAAGTGTTTGATTTTTACCTAGACTCTTAGCATGTTGATTATATATTTTAGACAAGGTGATTTACTGAGTCTGGAAAGCCTGTTTATTACTCACCTATTTCTATCCCAAATAAAACAATGTCACTTCCTACAAAGCACAGGAGCTTTATACTAAAATATTTCCAGTCAGGTATTCCCTCCTGCCCCTGATGACATCACTCATTCATAAACAAAACCACATTTCATCATTAGAATTATTAAATAGTTATCATTTTAGATAAAATAAATGCAATAAAAACTTTATTTTCTCTTCTGCCTTTCATTATTTATGTAGGCCCTTGTTTTGAGCTGTGTAGATTTCCTTCTTTTTATTTTTATCCTTTATTAGAGATATTAAATTTTGTAAAGGATAGTATTTCAGTACATTTTTAAGGATTTCATACATGAAGCTGTATTTACATTATTTAAATCCCTCCATCTCCCTCCCAATTCCTCTAATGTGCTTTCCTCTCCCTCTCAAGTTCACCTGACATCTTTATTGTTATTGCATGTATGTGTCTGTATGCTTCTATAAATACAACCCGCTGAGCCCATTTAGTATAGCTCATATGTATATGTGTTTAGCGCTGACCACTGGGGACTGTTCAACCTATTGGAGGTTTGTATGTCTTACCCAGGGCAGGTCTGATAATGAGTTGCATTCTTACTCATCTGAGAGCCGCCATTTCTCTCTCACCTTTTAAGGACAATTCTCCAGACATATTATTCTAGGATAACGCTCTTCTTTCTCTCTGCACAAGCACCTCACTCTTCTCTTCTGGCTGCCATGGCTTTTCATGTAATTCGTGTCCTTAATTGTGTCTATCATTTGCTCACTTTGCTTTTTCCTTAGGAGTTCCCCTTTGAACTTTTTAGTTTGAGCGGGAACTGCCGGGTGTAGACATTCTGGAATTTATCCTGCTGGGCAATGAGCATCTCAGATGTGTTAGCCACTGAATTCCATTTAATTCTTAGCCATTGCTACTTCAGATATTTCTTCCCTTCCTGTCTTTTCGTTCCTCTAAGATACTACCTATTTTGAAATCATCTCATAGCTTTTTGTTATAGTGTTCCATTTTTTTTTAAAAAAATCATTTTTCTTTGTATTTTGCAAGGGGAGTTTCTACTGAAATATCTTTGGTTAATATATTAACCTTTGGCTAATACCTGGTTCTCATTGTTGCACTGAAGAACCCATTGAAGGCTTTCTCCATTTCTGAATCAGGACTCCAGTTTTCTACCTTGCTTCTGATTAATTTTTTAATGCATTTCCACTTTGCTTATTTATACCTGAGCTCGAGTTTGCTCAAATTTGAACTGGAACCCTAAACAAATCAATTAAAATTAAAATTATTTTAATTTCTCTGTCAAATAATCCCCCTAGTAAAGCAAAGCAAAACAAAACAAACTTTTTTCTTTTTCATTTATTCTGTACGGAATTCACTTATGAGTCATGGTTTTTGTTTCTTCTGGAAATTTTGTTTTTCTGTGTTAGCTCCTCTTCTGACTTAGGAACATTCTGTTTCTTTCCAATGAAGATAATTTCAATGTGACAGAAATAGTTTACTAACATAGTCAAAATGGTGTCAGGATGGTGGCACTTTGCTTATCTTGATATTATCAATGACCAGAGAGTCTGCAAGGAAATCCTTAATTTCTGCAAGATTCTATCCATTTCCTGAGAACAGGTCACAAAAAGTTATTTTTTTCATTTTGGTTTTTTGATACAGAGTTTGACGGTGTGGAGAGAATTCTTAGTGTGAATATGAAACTTTTGATATGCATGATACTTTAGGTTTTTTTCTTCAAGTAAACAGCAAGTCATTTCCACAGATCTCCTCAGGCTGTCATGGCCTAGTCAGCTTCCAAGTCTTACTTTGTCTCCACATTTTCTGTTTTGTTTCCTCTTTAGTTATTAATTTCTTCCCTTGTTCTTTAAGCACGTCTCTCTCCTAAGTATTTGTTGAACATTAGAGCCATCTTTGGGTGATGAGCGCCGGAGCAGAGGCCTTCCACAGTGACTGGAGGTGGCTCTAGCTTGCGGCGGTCTCCCATTCTGTAGCTTCCTGTGTCAGGAGAGTCTAGTTTCTCTAGCTTATTTTTCAGTTTTAATTTTATCTTTTTCGTTTCCCCAAGGGTTTCTCCTTCAGGAAATTCTCACCCCACGTGATCTGCTGTTGTACCGCTGCCATTGGAAGAGCTGTGGGGGACGGAAAATGCTGTGTGGTATCATGGCAAGAGGAGTCTCAGGCCTTTTCCTGGGTGAGCTGGGTACGTATGGATCCATACAGCCGTCTGTTAGTTCCTTACCCATCGTGGGTAAGAAGTTAGAGACATGTTATTCTTGCTTATGAAAGCCCAGCCTTAGTTTGGGTTGTCGCTTTCCAGCTTTTCTTAATTTAAAGTATCCTGTCTATCGTTTGCCTCTGGGCTTTTATCTTTCTTTATTTCTGTACATCATTCTTTACTGATCTATTTGGAAGCTGGATGGTAAGTGCCACAAAGAGTAAAGAGTAAAAGCAACCAACAACAGACAACAAAGAATATACTTTTCCCCTCATAAACACACAAAAGAAGAGGTCAACAAACAGAAAGCTGAGAATAAGTCAAGAAAAAAGATTTCAGAGAGACCTTAAATGTGTATTTCTGCAATCCCTAGAACTAGGATAAATGACTTTTTGCTATTTAAACCACCCAGTCTATGACAGAGTCTTACAGTAACCCAAACAGACAAACACATCCTAAATTCATTTCATATTGGATAGTAAACAGTTAAGTTTTGATATGGGAATACTTTACTTTTAGTTCAATTATTGTTGTAGTATTTAACACTAAATCTACACTTCTCCCTCAAAAAGAAGAAGAAGAAGAAGAAGAAGAAGAAGAAGAAGAAGAAGAAGAAGAAGAAGAAGAAGAAGAAGTAGTTAGAGAGTGCTGCTCAGGTAAGTCCCTTTCCCTCTAAGGAGAGAAGGTTTTTAGCAAAGGTTTTTTCTTTTCTTTTTTTTTTTTTCAGGAGAGAAATCCTTGGTTTAGAAAACCAAATTTAAAGTTACTGTCCAAAATTATTTTTTAAAATATGTATCTCCCACCTTTTACCTTCCTTCCTCCCCGGCCTCACTGATCCTTTACTGTCCCAGTAGAGAATGTTTTGCCATATTTCAGCATGGAAGCTTCCTCTACCACCCCACAGATATGAGGGGTCAGCCCCCAACACTGCCCTGCAGCTAGGAGGGTTTCCTTCTTGGCTCTTTGCTGTCAGAATCTGGTGGCGTTTTTGGAAATAAAACCCATAAGCGTGTGGTGACCCCACTAAAACCGAGTCTCCCAGAAGCTACTCGCTCTCCAGAGAGCTCCCATTCAACCTCCCCAGATTTCACCAACTTGCTTTTGAAATGTTTGTTCTAGTTTATGACTTCAGATATTTCTGCTGCAGGCAAGCCTGTCTTGGCTGTGGCTCTTTGCATTCATTTGTGAAGATTTAGGCTGGGAGAGTCTCAGAGGTACTGAGGACTTCTATTTCCGAGTAAATTTTTAGATCAGAAATTTGAATAAAAATTTAATGGCTGTAAATATGTTTTGTTTTGAAAAACCAAGGTGGTGGCAGAGTAAATCAAAGTTGAAATCCAAGTCACCAACTCACTGGGAAAATCCCAATGACTCTTGGGACAAATGTCCACACAACCCAGCTATCAAGGAACGTGACAGTTGAGTAACCGGCCATTTCTACAAGCAAACTTCTTGTTTCGGCTCTATCTGAGCTATACTTATTCCCAATGGCAGGCATATTATTGCCAGTGTGGTATGCTAGATAAAAATTTGTCTTTCCCTAAAAACTAAGGAGGTGACTACATCTAGCATGTGCTATGAAAGCTCAAGACAGTAGAACAATTGTGCTTTATAAAAGGTAATTGCAGCCTGCTGGTGGTGGCTCACACCTTTAATCCCAGCATTCAGGAAGCAGGGGCAGGCAGAACTCTGTGAGTTCGAGGCCAGCCTGGTCTACAGACTGAGTTCCAGGACAGCCAGGATCACACAAAGAAATTCTGTCTCAAAAAAACCAAATGAATAAATGAATGAGTGAATAAATAATAAAAATAAAAGGAAATTGCTATCTGTAATATTTTCTCAAATGAGACAGGAAACAACTAGATATATAAGATACAATGTAAACTAGAGTTACATATTTTTTAATATGTGGCAGAGCGATGAGTCCATCAAATATACCAGAGTTGTAGTTTTACTGCTCAGTTGGTATCTGAGTGGCTAGGAACAGCCAGTGCCGTCTCCACGCACGTTCCCTCTGGTTGAAGTGAGAATAGCTCTCCTACCCTGGTTACCTACCACAGCTCGTGAATTTCCATCAGGCAGTTACAAAGTTGGAGGAAAAGCGTGGAATACAAAGGGACGCATTAGCATGTAGAGGCTGGCGCCTGCCCATCGGCACAGAAAAGGTCACAGAGAAGATACTTGCAACGCGGAGCAGCAAGTTACAACCGATCTCCAGATCTGTACCTGTCAGGTAGAGGTTGACACCTGTGACAGCTACATTCTTCTTTCCACATGTCTTGTACAAAATCAGATGTGCTCACAACAGCCTGGCAGCCAAGGGTCAAAGGCTTCAGCTTTCAGCATGGAGACACTCAGGTGTGCACCACGTAGGAGAGCCAGACAGCAGGAAGGAGGCTTCTTTAAGCCTTGTCAGAGACTGGCTGGAGGGGTCAGACATGGCGACACCTGGCATCCTTGGTGCTCAGCGCTCCTGTCCCACCCTGATTTGACCACACAGGTGCCTGCTGCCTGGTGGAAGGCCAGCAAGCCTGTCTGTGTGCCCTCCTGATGCTCCTAGGGGTGTGAAGGTATTTGGGAAGGGTGAGAATGGGGAGTTTCAGAGCAAAAAATCAGCAGTTTCCCTGCAGAGTTGGCATCAGAGATCTTCTGGTAGATGAGATTGTTCCTTAGAGTTTAGGGGTGTTCAGAAAGGAGAGAGAACTTTGAGAGAAAACGATTTCTAGAATTCCATAAACCAGATGATAGGTCTTGGTGAGCCCTTGGAATTGCGTTAGATAGCCAAGAGTAACACTGCTTTCACAGAGTTACAGACTGTTCCTGAAGGATGGGTGGGTATCTTTGCCACTTTACATGTGCAGTTACATGACTGATACCTAATCTCTAGAGGGCAGACATTTTTTTTTTTTTTGCAAGCTTTGTAGGGACTCATGAACATTTTCTTGTGACCTTTTCTGGGGCCAAGGACAGGTTTGAGATGTTTGCAGGAGAGAGTGTGGTCTGAGGTTTCTGAAATGGAGATTTTGATGGCCCCATAGCAGAGAGCCAAGAGGCACAGAGGTGCATCATAGTAGCTCGCCCCAAATCCCCAGGACAAGGGAGGATTCATGGTGCCACTATGCGATTATAAGGGTGCTGGACAGCGTGGCTGGTTTCTGTCTTAAGTTTTGAGGATATAGTATATTTAATAAAGCAACTTACCTTCCTCCGCGTGGTCGTCTGAATGAGAGTGGCCCCACAGACTCACAAATTTGAACACTTGCTCTCCAGTTGCTGGGCTGTTTGGGAAGGATTAGGAGGTGTGGTCTTGATGAAGGAGGTGTCACTGAGGGAGCCGAGGTTTCAAAAGACTTTCACGGTTCCCATTGTCTCTCTCCTTGCCTTTTGGGTGTGTCTCAGGATGTGAGCTCTCAGGCCATGCCTGCCTGCTTGCTCTCATGCTCCCTGCCATGATGGTCATGGACTCTAATTCTCTGAAACAGAGCCCAAATTAGATTCTTTCTCCTATAAGTTGCCTTGGTTATGGTGTTTTATCACAGTAATAGGAAAGCAACTAAGATACATTCATCCCTTTCCTCTCTTCCTCCCCTCCCTCATTCCTTCTGCCCATTCCTCTCTCCCTCCTCTCTTCCCCTCTTCTTTCTCACATCACCTTTGCTCTCTGCCTTCCTTTCCCCACTCTCTTGTATTTTTTAATTTTCTCCCTCACTCTCCCCTCTCTCTTCCTCTCTTGTTTTCTTTATTCTTGTTTTTTCTCTCAGCACCCCATCCATTTTTCTCTTTTAGTTCAACGTGAGGAAGCTCAGGCCCCTGGATCTGTGGCCTCTCTGACTAAGGTCCCCTCATTAAAGTCTGCCTGTGCCTTTGCTTTATTTCTGACCCATTCATTCTCTGGATTTCTAGAGTTTGGGTGGACCGTGTCTGTCCTGTCTGGAAGAATACTGATGAAAACACAAATCAACAGAAGAGCTTCTTTGTTTGAAGATGGAGCCCAGGGCACAGGCTTTGAGAATCAGGTTAGAATCAAATATAAACTTTTGTAGACCCAGAGGAAAAGATTAGAAAGCCTGAATTATGATGGCATGAAGAACGTGGCCTGGCGAGGCTTGACCTCGTGAAAATTAGTGGTCTATGACACTGGGAAGACTTTGACCGTGGCTGGGGCTGCCACTTCAGATGTGAACTTTATTGGGCCACTGATCTCACTTTGGCCTGAGTTTCCTCACCGGTAAGATGAGAAGGCCAGTGTGCACAAGGCCGTTACTCACATTAAATCAACCGTGTGCTCAGCACCCGAGCCGTTGCCTTTTCACTCCACAGCCCTTTGTGTGAGGCTGGGATAAATGTGTTGTAAATGCCCCTGGTTTTCAAATCTCTGGGAAGACATGGACGCTCATGCCTTCTTTGGAAACAATTCTGGCACCCCGGGGACTTGTCCGGAAATTCTGCTCGTGTTCGAGCCTGTTTAAGGGGCTTTCACTTTCATCTTCAGAAGCCAAATGCCAGTGGCTGCTTTTAATGAAACCAAATCCTTCTTCAGTCTGTGTGATTTGGGGATTTGCTTCCCCAGCCTGGGCAGAGATCGGATACATTCTGTTTTCTTTATTTTCCAAGTGACCCCAGAACACTTTGTGATTCTAAAACTGACCTATCGGGAGGAACCAAATAAACTCTTCAGCCGCAGCCTTTTCCCTGAACGTCCCGGGGAAATGATCTGACTGTATACACCTATCATCGAGTTTTCTGGCTCCTGAGCAGTACTGGCTAACACAGTCACGCTCCTCTGTATTCTGGGAAGGCCCTGCATTGTGTCCTTGACATGTAAAATCCTCTTTGTCACAAGTGGTTCAGGAGCCCGTATGGAAGAAATAGGTGAAATCACAGAAAAAACAAAACCAGAACATTTTCAAACAATACAAACACCCCTTGGCTCCCAGGGACCATGTACCCTGTTTTTGTTTTTCACCGAGGCATGATAACTACCTCTCTAGAACAGAGCAGCAGGTTAGCACAAGAATTGCTTGGTTTGACATTTTTCTCTGGAATTATTTTGGGCAAGAGGAGACACAATGACTTTCAATGCTTCTCTTTGCCTCCCTGCTCTTGTTTTTGAACTTCTGTGATTGAAAGGTGTCCAGTCGGCCTTGTGGGAAGAGTCAGCCATCTGGGAGCTCCCCTTACCCATGTCTTCTGCATTCCAGTTTGGCACAAGTCATCTGCGTCCTACTTTCTTTATGAAGAACTGGGATTTGGTCTCTACTTTGTGTGGTGACGTTTTCTTCTACAACAGCGCGGTTAGTAAAGGAGCTAGCAGGAGAGGTGTGTGACTTTAGATAGAAGTCTCTGTGGCTTATTTTCTTGTTCATGCGATGAGAATAGTGAATATATCTGCTTCCGAAGACTGTCCTCAAGACTGATTGCAATAGTGCACACGAGAACATAGCACACAGCTGCCAGAGTGATAGCGTGCCAGGCATGACCTGTACCGCCATTACACATGCCTGTTTGTCAGGTGACCAGGTCATCAGTGGCCGGACTGTTTCATCCAGGGTAGGTTAACCGTGGCTAATCCAACAGCTTAAAAATTAACAAGACCCTTTCTCTGTGCTCCAAAATGGTTTTAACTGTGGCCACATCTCTTGACTGGAAAATGTCTTCCTATCTATTCTATACACCAGATGCTGGAGTGATCCTCCAGGCTCTAATCTTCCCACTGTGCCTTCTTCAGAACCGTCCACTGTTCCCCAAGGCTGCTTCCCTCACTGTTGGTCCTCAGCAGCAAGGCCAGTCCTCCATGCTAATCCACACAGTGTCTACTGCATTTGCATCTCACGAACCAACACAGTCTCAGTTCAAGCAAAGCCTCTTTAACATAGCTTCCCAAATGGCACCAGCTCACCAGTGCCTTTCCTTCCCTTGAACCACCATAGCCTCCAGCTGTTATTAGTGTGAGCTGTCTGAGCTCACTGCAGATTCATGAGAGGAAATGGCCCAAGCATCTCCAGCAATGTGCAGCCACCCAGCCCCATTTGTCTTCTCTACTCAAGCTTTCTCTGCCACATCCTTTACCTATCCCCTCTTTCTCCCTAGCAGTCTGGACTCAGGAAAAGTCGGCTGTGTCCCTCCGCTCTACCTACTTTCCTCTATCAAAAACTACTTGTTGCCCAGTAGAAGGGAAGGTCGCGAGGCTCTGAACCTGCCTCTTTGCTCCACACCTTATCTCACTGGTCTTCCTATGAACAATGTCGTATCATTGGTCTTTATCTGTGGGTCATTTTACTTAGTATACAAGAATTCTCTTGGATATTACTTGAGACTTAAAATAATATCTGTTGCTTGAGGCTACTTTTCCACCAATTTCTCTGCTTGCTTTGTTGGCAATTTAAGAAAAAAAAAATCTATGTATAATGACTGTTTTTGCTTCTGCATTTTTTTTGCCCTCCACCCACCTCAACTGGATTTCAAGCTATTAAATTCAAAATGCTCCTTCCAAATTTACTGCTCATCTCTATCGTTCCTCTGCCCTCATACCACTTACTCCTGCCTTATGTTCCAGACATTGGTCAGATCTTTCTTTTGAATACCTTCATCTCTAGGCTTCCATGACACCTCATCCTCCAGGTTTTTCTTTCCTCAAAACTACAGCCTACTTTTTCTGAAAATCTTTGCTGGTTCTTCTTTCTCTGTTAATGTATTAGTCAGGGTTTTTCAGATTTCACAGAAAATGATAATATATATAACATATATATATATATATGTTATATATATTATATATACACACACGTGTTTAGATATATATTTGTATATAGATACACATGTATACATATATATTACCATTCTTGTATACATTGTATCTTCAGCAATGTGTGACCATCCACCTCCATATATTAATGAGAGAGGTTGAATTATAGAAAAAATACAGAAGCTGAATTGTTCCTACCCGAAAGCTGGAGATCCAGGGATTCTGGTTGTAGGCCTCAGTTTAAGTACAAAGACCAGAAAAATGGGGGAGTTGATGGTTTAATTTTCAGTCTGAGGCCAAGACCTTAAGACCTTACTGACCACGTGTGCAGCTTCCTTGGTTTGCAGATCAGAGAACCTATCAATCTGATATTGAAGGGCAGGGGAAGGTGCATGCTTCAGCTGCTAGGAAGAGAATCCACCTTCCGTCTATCTTTTTGTTCCATCCAGGCCATTAGCTACTTGGATGATGCCCTCCCAAAATAGGTGAATGGATCTTCCTCATTCAGGCCATTGAGTCAGATGTCAGTCTCTTCTAGAAACATCCTTCCAGATGCATTCCCCCAACCCTGCTCTACCAGACTTCTGGGTGTCCCTTAACGAGTCAGTTAACATGTAAACTTAATTAGCACAGATAGAATATCAGCAATTTTTTTTTAGCCAAAGTTTTATTGCTATGAGGAGATGCCATGACCATGGCAACTCTTACAAAAGAAGACATTTAATTGGGACTTGATTAATCAATTGTCATCATGGCAAGGAGCATGGTGTCATGCAGGCAGATATGGTTCTGGAGAGGTAGCTGAGAGTTCTACATCTGGATCAGCAGGCAGCAGGAAGAGAGAGACACTGGGCTTGGCTTGAACATTTAAACTCCAAAGCCCACCCCCAGTGACACACTTCCTCCAACAAGGCCACACCTCCTAATCCTTGTCAAGTAGTGCCACCCTCTAAGGACCACACATTCAAATCTATGAGCCTGTGGGGACATTTTTATTCAAACCACCATACCTGTAGCAGAGTTGCTTCCCTCTCAGTCTGTGCATTCATCCTGGTGATCCTATTCAGGCAAAGAGCTGTAGCAGCATGGCCTGATGACTTAGGGGTTTCTTCCCATTGCTCTCGAGCCCCTTTTTAATAAGACTCTTCTATGCAACAAGCCATTTGCCATTTCTGGATGGCTAATGGGGCTTCCAACCCCACTGCAGAGCTGCCTTGGTGGCCGAGCTGTACAGGCTCAGTGTTCTTTGTTCTCACTCCTGCCTGCTGTTATCTTCCTTATGTACTGCAGGAGTAGCCACCTAGCGGATCTCTCTACTTCTTCACTTCCACACAACCTCCATTAGTAAGATATAAATTAGGTCATGTGACCTCCTTGGCCCAGACTCTCCCCTAGCTTTCCTGTCCTTTTGCCATGAGGTTGGGGCAGGTCTGGCTAGCTGAGCCTCTACCTTCCCCCCATGCTGTGATCCCCTAGGATCCCCATCTGGCCCCTCTTGGCCTGCTTGTGCACCCTTGTGCTTGTCCTTGATATACTTCACTCTGAGGTCTTTACAGTTTCTTTTCTGGAAAATGTCCTTCTAGACTTGTCTCCTTGTGTCCATACCATTGGCTTCAGTGCCATTGTCCCCTCTTTGAGAAGGGAGGCCATTTGTCATCATACCATCATTTTATTTTCCTCATATATGGATCACTCCCTGATGATCCTTCTTGTTTGTTGCTATTTTCTTGTCCAGGGTCTTTCTGTTCCTCCAGAGAGTGCACCTTCATGCTCTGTACCACAGTATTCACTTTCTCTGGCATACAAAAGGTACTCAATGCATGTTTAAATAAATACATTCACACTATGCCTACCTCCATCTCCCTGAGCTGGAGCTAAAGTTTTAAGATAAACTGGAGTAAGGATGTGGGAAGTCTCAAATAGGCAGATGGCTTGCCAAGATATGAGTTTGAGGGGCCCATGTGTTAGCATATCCACAACTGGAGTGCTTTATAAGAAAGGACTTGACAGAGTTAAAGACCTTAGGATAAAAAAAGCCCTGAAACAGAGGCTGCCCTGACCTCTTGTTCTTGAACTCTCAGTTTACACTGGCACTGATAAGATATGGCTGTTGTGAGATCAGAGAGCTAGCCAGATGTGGTGTAATGTTCTGTTATAATTCTCATGATCATACAGTCCTATCTTTTGTCCTTCCTATGGGAAGGCTTCGCCTTTGCATTGTCCCGGTGAGGTTGGTGTGTATCTTCTGGGTTGGGTACAGACAAAGCTAGATTTCAGGGCCTTTTGTAATGGATCTTTGGCATAGTCACTAGGGAATAAAGACCATTTGAGAAACTCTTAAGAAATAGTCTTCATTATTTCTACATTTGATAACCACTAAACTCGCTCATTCACTTAGCAGAGTTTGAGTCCTACTATGTGCTATTTCCTTCTTATTTCCTGGGATCCAGCTATAAGCTCTGACAAGGTCTTTCTTACTTTGGAACATAAAGTCTAGAGGAAGACTTTGTGTGCATACATGAAGGAGTTAGGGAATGTGACTTTTTCAGAAAGTGCTAATGGGCATGGAACAATGAGCCAGGCCCTGTGATGGGGATCAGGAGAGGGACAACATTAGCTTTGTGAGTCAGGGAAGACCTCCTTGAAGTGGTCAGTTTGGGCTTAACTTTGAATGGAAGCATAGGAAAGAGGCCATGGGTAAGTCATAGGGAGGAGATTGACCTCTATTTCTCTGAATGAAAATGACAAACTTTGGTTGAAGAGTGGGCAGATAGGAGTCATTCCCATAACAACACTGTCTAAGACTAGAGTTGAGTTGTTGCTGGTCATGGAATGAATTTTACCTTCATGTGATGAACTCCTTATTCCAGCTATTGTATTTGGAAATATGGTCTTCAAGGAGGCAAAGTGAAATGGTGTCATTAAGATGAGTCCTGACCTAATGACTGGTGTCCCCGGAGAAGACATTAGGGCACAGACTTACACAGAGTCGGGGATCATGTGAGGACAAGGGACAAGATGTTTGTTCAAAAATGAAATAGAAAAAGCCTCAGAGGAAACTGCTGTAGAGGGACATGATAGAGTAGTCCTACACCAGCTCAGAATTGAGTGTAGTAAAGGGTTCTTTATTTAGGGGTAGACTCACAGATCACAGTCCTCTGCATGGGCAGAGAACAGGAAAAAAAATCCAGCAATGGAGAGAGAAAGAGAGAGAAAGAGAGAAAGAGAGAGAGAGAGAGAGAGAGAGAGGGAGAGAGAGAGAGAGAGAGAGAGCTTTACATCTGCATTTATAGTATAAGAGACCACATCCAAGTGGGCTTGTCTCTTAAAGGCCATTGACTGAAAGAGTTCCCATAGCAAACTACCTTTACCAAAAACTTGTTCATGGTTTTCCATCCTCTTTTAGAACTGTGAGGAAACAGCTTTCTGTTGTTTAAGCCACCCAGACTGTGGTATTTTGTTATAGTAGACTAGGATGGTTAATTTTAACTGTCAACTGGAGTTTAGAATCACCTAGGAAACACACTTCTAGACATGAGTGGGAAGGAATTTCTAGACAGATCAGGGAGGATTGACTCTGAATGTGAGCAGCACCATCCCATGGTCTGGTGTTCCAAACTAAACAAACAGGAGAAAGAGCCCTGAGCACCAGCCTTCCTTCTGTCAGCCTCCTGATTACAGGTGGGATGTGATGCTTCCCTATGCTCCCACAGCCAGGTATGCCCTTCCTACCCTGAGCCATCATAAACCCTCCCTCCTTCAGATGCCTTTGTCAGCAATGAGAAAAACAGCAAATACTTAAAGTTAGCAAATTAAAACACTTTCAAAAGCAGAGATTATTTTTGACAGAGGCAGTCTCGGAGAATCCAAACCAATGGCCATCACAAGCCATGGTGTATCATTCTGTCTGACCTGTGATACTTCAACCTTCTCTTTCTCAAGCAGCCATGGGTTGCAGACTGTTGGCATCGAGTGTCTGAGGCAGCTGCCACTTTTGCTCCCCAGTGTCCTTCCCAGGATTTGAACCCCTGACCTCCCTATTACAAGTGAGTCAGGTCACCGACAAGCACTTTTCCTCACACACTCAGACTGCTGGTATATAATTAGCTGTGAGTTACAGTAACGATGACGGGGATGCGAGGCGCTCAAGGGCCTTTGGAGTCTGAGGCCTATAAAAGTATAACTTGTTATTATTATCCTCATTACTATAATCAGGTACAGGGACAGATACCTGGATACATTTTTTTTTCCACTAAAGCAATGACACTTGATCACAAAAGTATCTACAAATCTTTATTTTTCTCACTTTAGAAATCTGTTGATGGAGTGTTATCATGATAATTAAAGAAATCTTACAAATGCAGGCGTGACCTGCACAGAGAACAGCTGTCTTTTCCTTTTAACTGTCCTCATTCTTGCTGGTGCTTGTTAAATGCTTACAAGGCCTGGTTTTTTTGCACTTTGTGTTGGAGACAGAACACTGGAGACATCTGCTTTGGAAAAAGGAAATCTATAAAATATAATCTGCCTCTAATAGTGCGCCTACGGACAGTGAGCAACTTCCAGAAGAGGTATCGTTGGACTCTGCCCTCTCTACCTGGAGAGCTGGCTGTATGAATAAGGCAAGTTTTATTGCTTAGAAAATGCAGTAAAATTCAAAGCCAATTTGAAGGGCGTGTGCAAGCAAGCAGGTAGGGCAGATGTTGTAAGTAGCCATGAAACTGGCTAAGGCTGTACCACTCAGGTAAGGATGCCACCTGAGACAATGGACCTTTGTCTTTCCTGCCCTTGGTTTCTTTTGTTTTTCTTTCTTTCCTACCCTTCCTTCTCTTTCTATTGTCTTTTCTTTCATTGTAGTTGAGTTGTAAGGGTGTAAAAGATGCTAGAGGTAAAATCTGTCTGTCACTATCCTTCAACCTGGATTCCCTCTCCCAGGACAAGGAAATAGTGGGTGGGCTGGTGTGTGGAACAATCCTTACTTCTTTCTTTTCTCTCTCTACTCCTATTGAGTTTTGCCCACAAGCCAAAGAAGGAACAGAAGAAAGCAGATTTCAGAGGGATCCTTCACAGCTTACAGCAAATTCTGAGGAAATATGGTAATTCTGAGAAGCCTTAATTAATATCCGACTAGTGGATTTAGTACCGGGGGACTTGTGGAGAAGGTGAACCAGAAAGAAAACTCTTCTGTCAAAAAGGCCAGAGGGCTGCAAAGTTAGTTCAGGGATGGAAGGGATGCATAGAGACAGAGAGAGACAGACACAGAGAGACAGAGAGACAGACAGAGACAGAGAGAGAAAGAAGGAGAGAGCCAGGAGAGACTTGTGGCTCAGCAAACAGCAGGGCACATGGAATACATCAACTCCTTAGATTTATTCAAAGGCCTTTCCTTCTTGTGACCTTCAGCATTCTTTTCTACCAAGCAGGTTCAACCTGCACACTATGTCTGCATAGGCAACAAATCAGCAAAAACAATCGCTTTTCCTGTCCTGACATTATTGCCTCAAACTAAACCAGAAAACCCAAGACAGTTGAAAACTGAGAAAGGACTGAAATCAAACCTGGAAACCAACTGAGCAAGTTAGCTGGTTGAGAGAATAACCTTCCAACTTATTATCTGACATTATACTGAACCCAAGGGTCCAAATGTTTGAAGTTCCAATTTTCTCCCACTGGCAACAAATGTGCTGGTAGACAGAGATAAACATCGTAGCCCGCAGGTGTGCCCAAGTGCCTTGTCTTTCACCTTTGGCCTGTGACACTCTCCATCCATTAGTGCTACCCTCTGCCTTTCACCTCCTTTTCCCTGCTGCTTATACTATGCACCACCTCCTTGAATTGAACTTGTGCCTACCCCATAGTCCTCTTCTTGTCTTGCTTATCTACGTCAGTGTTCTTGTTTATGCTGTTTGCTTCGTTGAAAGTAATAGTGTACCCATAAGTATTCCTAACCATCCATCATCTATCCATCCATCATCCATCCATCCATCCATCCATCCATCCATCCATCCAACCATCCATTCATCCACACATCCATCATCCATCCATCTATGCATTCACCCACTTGTCTGTTCATGTGTCCTGTCCATCCATCCATCCATCCATCCATCCATCCATCCATCCATCCATCCATCCATCCATCCGTCTTTTCCGAAGGGCTAGAGTGGGGATAGAACTTACCGGTCACCAAAATGAGTAGATAAGTTCTGTGCTGATGTGGCCCGAATCTCATTGTATTCTGTTCCTGTCTTTCACCCCAACTAGAAGCCTTCCTGGCACTCTGGGCCACCACACAGTCCCTTGGGTTCTAATTCCATCTGGCAAGACTGATATGTCTTAAAGGATTTAGATCATAAAGTTTCTTACCCTGTCATGGCCACTGCATGGACTTCAGCTTCTGCTGCTGGTCACTGTCCATTTTGGGATAATTGATCACCCCGTGACAGCCTGAGACTGTGCTAATAAAGTTAACCTTGAGTCAGGGGACAGAGCCAGCAACTAGCTGACTGAATCAGCTATGGAGAAGCCAGAAAAGCAGATAGAAAAGACACACAGAAAGGAGTAGGGAAGGACCTGGAGATTTCATGGACTCTTCAATCTGGAATGAATGGAATGAATTGCTGGGTCTCTGTAAAAAAGGGAAGGTCATCTGGTTGCTCATTCTCTGTTTCTTTGGTCCATAAGACTCTAACTCCAATATCTGACTCTCAAGTCTTTATTGGTATTAGAACAACTTAGATAAACACAACAACTGTCCTTCTGAAGATGCCTTCTCCATTCCTGCTTCCCTTGGCCATGACTGTTGCCTCAAATGTAGCTTTTTTGTTTACCAAGGCCACATCCAGAAAAGGAACTCAAGGTTTTGGCCCTAAGAGAAAACAAAGTTATTGGGTTTTCATTTCTAGCTCTTTTGCTCCCCAGAAACCAGGCCCAAGTCCACAGTGTAAAGGGACACCCATCCAGCTTGCCGATCCTTCCTCCAATGAAGCCCTGCTTGCCCAATTTTGTCTCTCCCAGGAGATGCTCTTACCTAGGAAGTTTCTTCCCTGTCTGCTCATTAGGCCTCCCTGAGCATCTGGTTCCTAGCTGCGGCCCGCAGCTTAGGCCCAGTTTAGACCCCCAGGCTACTTCGGTTATGTAGCAAGTAGCACAGGGCAGGAGTAGTGTAGAAATGTTTCTGGCAAGAGTGAAGGAAAATGTTCAAGACAATGGAAAGATAAGGTTTAGAAGCCTGGATCTCATAGGTAGGCACAGGTGGAGATGCCTGTAACTCCAACACTCGTGAGGTACATGCAGGAGGGAAGTCACCCACAGCTTCATAGCAAGTTAGAACCAACCTGGACTACATGAGACCCTGTCTTACATAAACATAAAAACAAAACTGAGTAGAAGAAGCATGACTTTCTAGATGGTGAGTTGGGGAATCAACATATGCAGAAGAGCACCTATGACAAGGTGCAGAGCCCTAGAGGAGCCTAGGACCGAGCAGCTTTTGGACATGGGGCACAGGCTGTATGTTCAGAGAGGAAAGAACACGGGTGTCAGGTCAGACTGCACCAGGCTGTAAAGGATCTCAGTGCTCCTGTAAAGCATTTGGACTGTGTTCAGGAGTGGGCATTGGGAGGTAGAGCAAACAATTCCTCCATAATTTTTGGATTTAAAATTCCCGATTTTGTGCCGTGATCCAGGTTTTATCTCACTTGTGAACTCATTCTTGGTGCAAGTAACTTTTCTTAAATATGGTTCTTTCAATGGGTTTACTTTTCAAAAAATAATTTTAATATCCTAATAAGAATAACTTATGGCGGAAAAAAGGACTTTGCTTATATTAACTGCTGTGTTACTGATTCCACTTGGTTTCTCAGCAGTGGAAGGAGATGCTCTTCTAATTATTGGATTAAAAATCTTTATGGGAAGAAGTGATCAACGTCAAAATACTAGCCATGGTTGGTAATGACGTCACATGGCAGTGTCTAAGCCTCTCCAAGTGGCATGATAAAGACTTTGCAATCTCATCTGGAGTGGGACCCACTTCTGACTGCTCTGTGTTTCCAAACAGAAGGGAGGTAAATGGTTTAATCAAGAGCTGTAATTCAGTAGCCATCACATGTTGGATATTTTATCTACTCATTAATGGTGATCAGGGATGTTTTTAAGGGTAGGTGGTAGCACTTTATTGTCTGTGATCTTGGAGAAGCTACTTATCTCTCTCAATGCTCTTAACTGTGAAATGGACATCATAATTTCTAGCACATAGATCTGACAGAAAAATTTAAATGGATTGTCTGTGAGCAATGATGTTTGGTACATAGTAAGTACAGATTAAAAATCCAAAAGTACAAACAGAGTTGTAAAATACTACAGGAGCCATAGAACTAAAAACACTCATAGACCTGTTTCTAAAAGACACACCAGCACCATCACCACCACCACTATCATCATCATCACCATCAGCATGACCATCATTACCACCATCATCACCATTACCACCACCATCACCACCATCACTGACACCAGCACCAATACCACCATTACCACCATTACCACCACCACCACCACCACCATTATCATCACCATTAGCATGACCATCATTACCACCATCATCACCATTACCACCATCACCACCATCACCACCACCACCCTTATCATTACCATCAGCATGACCATCATTACCACCATCATCACCATTACCATCATTACCACCAACACCACCATTACCACCACCACCACCACTACCACCAAAAGACACACATAAGCACACACACACATGCACACACCACCACCATCACCACCATCACCACCATCACCATCATTACCAGCACCAACACCATCATCATCCCCATCATCACCACCACCACTACCATCATTACCACTACCACTACCAAAAGACACACGTAAGTGTGCACACACACATACACACACCATCACCACACAACAACCCTACCTGTGTCTGTAAAACAGAACAGTCTAGATAATTACGATTTATTCAGCTTGACATTATTTCCATTTGCTACACAGAGAAATTTCTTCTTCTGGCCTTCCCTTCAGTACAAAGCATCTCGTCAGACCTACCACACCAGTGAGTCAAACTCAGTGGGTCTTCAGCGCCATCCCAGGACGGGAGCACTCCTGTCTTCTTTCTGAGCAGGCTGACCTGGAGTGAAGAACTCAGAGGCCACGCTGGGTATGCCAGCAGAGCTGTTCAAAATGCACCCTTGAAGCACCAGTTGCTTTCCATAGGAGGGCTCTTCTTTGAACACTGATAACTGGACCTCTTCTATGAACTCGTTGGTCTTGGTAAAATAAAACTGGGGTAGCGCCTTGAGATTCCCCATGAGACCAGTGGTAGTGGGGGGTTCATAACTTCACTGTTCAGAATCCCATCTGCGTCCCCTTGCCCTTTCTAAGGAACAGAGGGCCTGAAGGAAGTCGTACTGAGTTCTGAAGTCTGGGACTTAAGGCTCAGGAAGTCCTTGTCTATTCTGGAACTTGCTCTACGCAGTAGCTCCTGCTCTCTGGTGGTTCCAGACCCTCAAGGGACCAAGGATCCAAGACAAGCTGGATTAAACTGACATGCCTGGAAGACCATTTTCCCTCGTTGAGGGACTGCAGCCACCTTAATACCATTTCCACATAATCCCTTATGAAGATTCCGTGTTATTTAAGGTGAGTGTTGGAGACAGATACAAATGTGCAATCAGGTGTTAGGCTCTGACCCTGCTATCCCAGAGCCTGGCAGCAGGAAATAGTCTCACGGGAACAACCAGCATTGACTATGCTTGCTAGCAATGCGTGTGAATATTTTTGTGCAGGAATGCCTGCTTCTTGAAAAGGCCATAACTTTACTTGAAGGACTTTTACATGACCCACGGGGAACTTACGACACATGAGCTATGAGTGTGAGGGAGGAGTCCTGGGAACCCTGAAGGCAGCACCTGGTGCGCTGGCAAGCCCAGGATTTCCCCATTGTGAACCGACCTCATAAAGCCGGTGCCTGCCTGCCCGCTTGCTTGCTCACCGTGCGGGTGGAGAAAGCTTCCTGAGGACATGGAGTCACCTCTAGAAGCTGAAGCTGGCAAGGAGCATGGGTTGGTTACGCAGCGTCCGCATTAACTCCTTGTGCAGCCAACACATTGGAGGGTCAGGTTCTGTGCCTGCTCGGGGAAGAGATCTTTCCAGGCCTCATTTTCCTGTCTCTGGGCTGGACAATTCCTGAGTGGTTGGGAATGGTCACATTCTCTGGCGGATGCATGCTGAGGTCACCCTTGAGGATTAGTGTGAGGGTGGGAGGAAAGAGGGGTTCATGAACCGGCTTCAGGTTCTCTAGTCTGGGCTGATGTTCCAGCCAATCCCTTTCCTGTGGACTCTTTCATGGTGCTTAGAGCTCTTGACTCTGGGGTATAGATAGGTCCTGAGATAGTTGATGTCATTTCTTTGAGTGACTGTGTTTCTTGAACCCCGTTCTTCCCGGATCCAGTCACACAGAACCCCTGGTGGCCTGGGTTGAGCCAGGTGAGAGCCGGGTCAGGTCCGGCTCCCAAGGCAGACAGCACTCTGAGCTGTACTTCGCTGTTCTCAATGGAAGCAACAGCATGTCGGTGTTCTAGATTCTCTGATGGGACCTATTGTGTTCCCAGAGCCAAGAGGACTTGAGTTTGTTGTTCAAACGATCACATTGAAGTGCCACCTCCACACTAAAGCACCAAAGATTCAGGAAGGGAGATCAATAACGTTTTTAACTGGTCAGAAGCCCGGAAATGATATTAATTACGTCAGTGTCTTTGACTGTAGAGTCTTGTCACCTTCTAGCCTTATATGACATGTCCACAGATATCTTCTATCTAGAAGTGCCTGAGCCATTCATTTCTCCCTCCCCTTCCCCCTAACATTTTTCTCCTCACCTCACTTTCCATTGAAGTTGTAATTGTTAAATTATAATTTTGATTTAATAAACACATTTACATGTTGGCATCAGGAGAGCAGTCAAGGATGAATGGGTGTGAGTGGCCCAGGGTCTGCTGTCAGCTCTGCGTGCCACTTGCCAGAAGGATGTGTTGCCTGGCAGCAGCACAAGAATTCTGAGGGCTGGGGAGCTGTGTCCCTCCTAATTGCTGCACTGTGTGTTAGCAGTGTGGAGACCCACGCAGACAGACAAGTGTTAAGTACCGACCCGCTTGATGCAATAAGAAAGTTGGTAGAAGCAGCAAGGCAGGTAGCCACGCTTAGCATGCTAGATGTTCTTAAAGTGTGCATGGCATAGCATTCCTTCAGTGGTAAAATAAGTATCTGAAGTCTACAGTGAATGTGCTTTTTCAAATTTATCAAAATGTAGTCAATTCCGTATTCGTTTTAAAAATAAATCTTTCCTGGGGCTGGAGAGATGGCTCGCCGGTTAAGAGCACTGGCTGTTCTTCCAGGGGACCCAGGTTCAACTCCCAGAACAAACATGGCAGCTCACAACTGTCTGTAACTCCAGTTCCAAGGAATCTGATACCTTTATACTAATGCACATGAAATAAAAGTTAAAAAAAATCTTTCTCATTGTTCGAAAGTGATGCTTCTTCTCAATGTTCTAATTTGCCCTCATATAATTCATTCTCTTTCTCTCTCCCCAAACAATATCTTCCTTTTCTTTCCTTTTCTTTAGGAAGAAATGTGCAGTAATATTACTACTTAGCTTGTTTAAAGGGATTGAGATAATAAGAAAGTAAAAAAAGAAGGCATAAAAGAAATGCATCATGCTTAAAGCTTTTTAATAAACTTTATGAGTTCTCACAGATATTGTAGTTAAAATAAACTCTAAGGGAAGAGAAAAGTCTCAAGAAGAAATGTTTATCGAGGGCGGGGATGGCGTCAGTCCTTACACAGTAAGCAGCAGTTATTGGCTGGATGTTTCTGAGATGTGCCTTGGGGTGTCCACTGATGTGAGCTCTGAACTTTTGCTTCAGAGCCTGACCACAAAACCAGCCTCAGCCAGACTCTGGCCCCTGGCCTCATGTCCTCTGATGCCGTTCCTGACCCATAAAATTTGCTTGGCATCCTGCGAGCCTCTTAGGAAGAAGCTGGTCTGGCAAACCAGCAAGGCCCTTCATCATCCTGGCTTCTTTGTCTTCCTCTCCCTCTGTCCTGGGGCCAAGGTCAGGGAATGAGACATTGCTTGTCATTGTCAGCTTCCAGGTGGGATGAGGCTCCTAAGGGACTGGCCACTAACCAGCATGAAGACAAGACCAGAGGCTGCTAGCAGACACAAGTCCTCTACAGGGCCACAGTAGCCACAGCCTAGGTTTTCAAACTTTTGATTTTGACTTAATGGTGCATTGTAAGGTCAGTTTAATGAGTTTAAAGTATTTTTAAAATGACACACACACAGAAAAATAATTTTCTGAAATTTTTTTTTACAATTTTTATGGATATAATTTTATATACCCCATATGCATGTAGACACACATATAACACACTGGGGATCTATAAAGTTTTGTTTTTAGGATGTGGCAAAAATATTTATCAGTTACTTCTTCTCAAGACAAGGAACAACAGCAAGACCTACATGGTACAAAGTGATTTTACACACATACACACGTAGGTGCACACACGCACATCTCACATCTATACTCTTGAGTGCCTTCCTCTAGGGTCCCACACAGACCGATGCCCTCAACTGTAGTTGAGTAAGGCCAGTTTAGCATCAGGTGCTCTTAGCTCTAAACCCAGGACAACTGGCAGCTAGAACTGTCTCATGTCGTCGGATGAAAAACTATCCTGGGTCCTGCAGTGTGAACTGCTGTCTAGGGCAGTGTAGCCTGACTGTCTCCTCTTGATCATCTCAAAGCCAGAAAGTCCAGAGAAGGGGACTGACCTTAGGGCAAAGGGCAGCATTGAATACGGTTGTCCTTCCCATAGGAACCTGGAGCGAGCTGTGGATATAGTTTTAGTTTTTTGGTTCCTCATTGTCTTTCTTCTCCGCGTTGGACGTTGTTACTGCATATTTCCAGCTGATGCGTTTATCTCCTTAAATCCTTCTTCATTGTCTTTCTTCTCCATGTTGGATGTTGTTACTGCCGCTTTCTAGCTGATGCGTCTATCTCCTTAAATACTACAATTTGAGACCCTGTGAACACGACTGGATGAAGATGCCAATGCCACAAGTAACCTGATGAAGAATCTAGACAGAAAGAGGATAAACTGTGTGAAATCTGCCTCAGTTTGCTCATGAGTAAGGTCAGGAATCTAAGAGAAGGCAAGCGTGGGCTGAACATGGAGGGGGAAATGATCTTACAGAAAGGTCTGTGAGTGGGTAGGGAAGTTTCCTGCGGCTGGTGGCGAGGCTAGTGTGCTGGAGTCATTTGCAAGTTGTCTATGGAACCCCCTTGAGAGGATGCTGAGTGGTCAGGATTGAGTTGTCAGGATAGTGGACACAATGACCTCGGAGGTCTCTATCATCTTTAGAGTGGATGAATTCATGATCACTTGGTTCTTCCGGAAGCCCTGCAGCCCTGCAGCTGGGATATGAAACATGAAATAATGGGTCAGAAGATCTTCAGGGGTGAAATGTGTTTGAGGAATCATTCAATCCTGGTATTTCCCCCCCACTTTTCATTCAAAATGGCTGAAGAAATGACGAAGATCAAAGAAATAAGGAAGAAATAGGCTCAGCACCTGAGCATTCCCGTGCTCATTTGTATTATCCATTCAGAATATGTGATTCAATGAAAACTAGTTTTCAGGTGATATTTTAGCACACACACTTTTTTTTTCCCTGGGATCTTTTTGCCATACCGAATGTGTTGGTTTGATTTTCTTCAACTTGACATAACCTAGGGCCATCTGAGATGAGGAAATTTGGTTGGGAAAATGCCTGTAGGAAAATCTGAGAAAGTATCTTTGTCAGATTGCCTATGGGTAAGACTGTGGGGGCACTTTCTTGATTAATTTTTGGGAGAGCCCAACCTACTGTAGTGGGGATACCTCTGGGCAGGTGGTCCCAGACTGTATAAAAAATACTGAAAGCAAGCCACGGAGAGCAAGCAGACAGACAACACCCCTTCATGACTTCTGCTTCAGTCTGTCTCCAGGCTTCTACCTTGGGTTCCTGTTGTGACTTCTGATCATGATAAACTGTAAACTGTGTAATGAAGTGAGCCCTGACTTCCCCACGTTGCTTTTGGTTGTGGTGTTTATCACGGTTATAGAAAGCCAGCTAGGACACTTAGTATCTTCTTTCTCCACAGGCTGTTCTGGTACCGTGTAGAAAAGGCCGCTTGAGGGCTATCTGAGATGAGACCGCTGGCTCTGTCGGCAGCATGGCTAGAATGCTTGCATATCTGCAATGCACACTTCAGAATTTTTTTCAGACAGAACGTTTCCCAAAATGCCAGCCTTCTGCTGAGACAGAAATGACCTACTTTGGGAGGATCACTTGCATTTGAATTTTAAACTTGTGCCTTTTCTTCAACTGGGAACAGGAGAAGGTGGGTCCAAATGAAGTCCAGAGCTTAGGCATGCGCACAAGGAATCCGGGGCCAGCTGAAGTACACACAGCTCTCCTAGCACACGTTCTACGTGCTTCATGGGCACCAACTCGTTTACTTTCTTGCAGTCACTCGGGAGAAATAAACTGTTGTTACAATTTAGGAAACATGAGCAGAGAGGTTACAAATCATATCCAAAGTCACAAAGCCAGTGTAATCCAGAGTGTGGATTTGATCTTTTATTCTGACTTAAAATCTGTTCTTCTAACTATTATCAGTCTACTTACTGCTTTGGTTAGTGTGGCTCCCTACTTCCTTCAAGAATAAGCCAGGCAGGCCTGGAGAGATGACTTAGCAGTTGGGAGTACTTGTTGCTTTTGCAGAGGACCTGAGATTGGTTCCCAGCACCCACCTAGTAGCTGACAACCACTCTTGACTCCAGAGTCAGGACATCTGCTGCCCTCTTCTGACCCTCCAGGCACTGCAGTCATGTGCTGTATGGACATACATGTGGAGAAAAACTCTCAAACACAAAAACAAACCTATGTTTTTTAAAGAAAAGAATAAACCAGTTGTATGAGTTTGAGTATAATCCTAGTAGATGAGAAGCAGAGGCAGGAGAATGTCCAGTTTGGGGATAGCCTGGGCTACATAGGGAGACCCTGTCATCAAACAAAGCAACAATAAAAAGGAAGATAGGGAGGAAGGGAGGGAAGTAAAAGGGGAAAGAGGGAAGGAAGGAGAAAGATTGATTTTGGAATCTCTTGTTCATTATGACTCTCTAGAACCTGGAACAATAGTTCCTGATATATAAGGGACACCCACTAAACTTGGCTACATGCATGAATGGATCAATTGGTACTAACACCAAATTTATGTACTCCAAATCCGCTGAAGAACAAAAGCTCTCTTTCATCTCCATTCTCCTGATCTCAGCGTTCTGTCAGCTTTGCAAGGATTTCCTCTTGGTTTACGTCTTTGACCTCGGCACACAAGAGCTCCTCTCGCTACAGGATCTGAAAGGACCTGAAGGCCCCAAACATGGCAGTTGTCACCCCGTGTTGCATGTGTTTGCTATCTTCTGTGTTCTCTAAGCTGTTTTCCCTGCCTCTGTAACTAAAGGCCCAGCGCCTGGACATAGCGGGGACTATTTGTGTGTAGGAGTTGTGAGAATAATTGGGGGTGTTTTCCAACTTAACATCCTATGGGTGGTATGTTGCTCTTGCTGACTAATAAATCATAAACAAACAAACAAACAAACAAAAGATGGTGACTGAAAACAATAACAGATGTGTGTAGCGTTTACAGTTTCTGAGAGGTCTGGTTCAAGGATAGGGGTCAGAAATTAGGAAGGGCTGCAGTCATTTGAAAGCTGGACTGAGGCTGGAGGATGCCTTTCCAAGATGGCATCCTCATGTGGCTGCTGTGTAGTTAGGAAGTCTATGCCACTTTATGAACAAGCCTCTCCACAGCACTGCTTGAGTGTCTTGATAATATTGCTGTGGAGTGTTAGTTTAAGATGTGTTCCATTTATTTGTGCTGTGGAATATGTGTTTGATGACGCAAAGATGTGTTGTATTCTTTTCTGTTGCATTTGTTTAACTCTGAAGCTATGCTACTTTGCCTGTCTGAAACACCTGATTGGTCTAATAAAGAGCTGAATGGCCAATAGCGAGGCAGGAGGGGCTGGCAGGCAGAGAGGATAAATAGAAGGGGAAATCTAGGGAAGAGAGGAGCAAGGAGCAAGAAAAGGAAAAGAGGATGACACCAGGGGCCACCCAGCCAGTCACAGAGTAAGAGGAAAGAAAGATAAATAAAGGAAGATAAAAAGCCCAGAAGCAAAGTGTAGTTAAAGAGAAACATGATAATTGAAGTTAAAAAAGCTGACTAGAAACAAGCCAAGTTAAGGCTGGACATTCGTAAGTAAGAATAACTCTCCATGTATTTATTCGGGAGCTGGGTAGCAGGCCCACAAAAGAGTAAAGCAAACAAACAAAACACAACCACCTACATAATACGGTGGCTTCAACCAGAGTGCGTGGTAAAACAGAACATGATGGAGGCACATTGCCCATTGTGGTAAATCTTGGAAGTCACTATGTTCTATTGATCATACAGATTGGTCTTGATTTGATCTCACCCATATTCTTCCAGGAGGCAGGGACCATAGGGGGTCATACTAAGGAATGGTCGCCACACATACTGCTTCCATATCTTCTTTCTGTCAAGTGTGTAAGACAAGTCCATTTTACAGATGAAAAAGTTGGGGTTAATCATCACTTGCCTGAGATCCTAACTCTGGAACCACACGTCTCTTCCAATTATCATAGTTATATGACTGACTAAATAATAGGTTTGAGGAAACTCAAGACATAGAGATTTAAATACCAAGTTGGAAGTACTTATTACATTATAAAAGGATGATGATTTAAATGGGATATTCAAAACTAATTTATCAAAGATTTTAGTATCAGTTGTAGAGACATTTACTAGTTAATTAAGAAATACACACTGGAAAAAAGCATATGTATGGGAAATAATCATACTATTCTTCAGGGTTATTTAATATCACAGTCCTGTCCTAGGCCAGAGCTAACTTACAACAAAAGTTTATTAAGAGTGACAAGAGGCTTTGTCTGGTTTGGTGCTCCTTATGTCTAGGTGTTTCTACAAGCTCGTCAGTTTGTGGTTTCATCACATTCGTTAACAGATCAAAACACAAATCTTTGAGAAGACCCTGACCAGCAAGACCATCACCCTGAAGGTGGAGCCCATTGACACCATTGAGAATGTCAAGACCAAGATCCAGGACAAAGAGGGCACCTCCCCCACACCAGCAGCAGCTCATCTTGGAGGACAGGCAGCTGGAAGATGGCCACACTCTTTCTAAATACAACATCCAGAAAGAGTCCACCCTGTACCCGGTCCTCTGCCTCAGGGGTGGCTAATAATTCTTCAGTCTGCATTCCCAGTGGGCAATGCTGGCATTACTCTGCACTATGGCCATTTGCCCCAATTTAAGTTTAGAAATTACAAGTTTCAGTAATAGCTGAACCTGTTAAAAAAATGTTAATAAGGGTTTTGTTGCTTGGGAAAAAAAGTTTATTACATAAATAAATGATCTTGTCAAAACATCTGGAGCCTTAGTTTCTCACAAAGATTTCATACATAAAAAAATGACATATTTTGGGATACATTTTATTATTTTGCAACTAAGAAACTGATCCCACTGAGTTTTGCATTGCTAGACTGTCTAAAACTCATTTGGGTATTAGTGCTGGCCCAATGTAACACACTGTGAAATGTTCATTCCTGCTGAGTCATGAAGCTTAAAATACTGACAGATATTTAATGAAAACAAAGAAAAAGTACAAAGAAAAATTTCATCTAAACAATGGGTAAGAGATAAGATTTTCAGAACATGTAGGTAAATAAAATGATGTTTATTTTTTTCCCTCAGTTAATCAACCAAGCCAATAATCTAAGCTTGAAAAAAATCTGGAGAAAGGTACCAAGGAATTAAAAAAAATTAAATTGCATTACAATTATATTGGAGGTTTGAGGGATTTCTATTATGTATCTTTATGAAACTAGAAGATTCAATGTTTTCTGATTTTGGGCACTATTGATTATTTCGCTGAGATGGTTCCATATCAATTCTTGTGTGCAAAATGAGAGGATTAATGGACTCTTGTTGGTATGGCCATTAGCATAATTCACATAAAGCATCGAATTATGGCAGGATGTAGATAGGAGATGAGAGATGCCAGGGTGGTGCTTGCTGAATGGCTGCTCTAAGGTCAGGTAGGCTAGTTCCCATCACACTGGCAACCTGGTCAGAATACTCTCACACTGTATGCTTTCTGGGATGTGATAGTGTTGAGAGTGTGGTGGTGTGCAATGAGTTCTATCCAGTCTAGGTGGTATAGGTATGTATTTACAGGTATACATCCTTTGTGGGGTGGTATTAATACTTTTCCCTTTTGGTGTAAGTACTTCTTGTGTGTGGTCTGAAAGCAGAAGAATCCACAAAAGGGATGCTAACTTGCATATCCTATGAGCAGTATACACCTTTACCCACAGCATCATTCACCCAGCCATTGGTTGAAGCAAGAGTTTGGTAAAATTAGGAGAGCCCAAAATTACTACCATCACAGGGGACAATATCTGAAGGATGGGAACTTTGCTTTAATAAATAGAAGCTTGTTATTGGCTCAAGAAGAGTGTCTTAGCTAGGGTTATTACTGCTGTAATGAAGCACCATGACCAAAGCAATAGGGGAAGAGAAGGTTTATTTTGCTTACAACCCACATCATTGTTCATAATTGAAGGAAGCCAGGACAGGAACTCAAACAGGACAGGATCCTGGAAGTTAGAGCTGATGCAGAGTCCATGGAGGGGTGCTGGCTTGATGTGGAATTCTCCTCTGTATGCTGTATGGTTTGATGCAACAAGACCCCCCAAAAGTCTCTATGAACCCTAAAAATACTTTGTCCAAAAAACAGCAGGAAGCATTGTCCAAATTCCCAAAACTATTGTTTATAAATGTTTGTTTTTATTTAAGGAGGGTTGATTATGATTGATTAATGGTTTTAGGCAAGGTCTTGCTAAAGGATAAAAAGGATATAGAAAGGAATAATTTACATTGTTATGGAGTTTGGTTTATTGATACAAATTTAAGCTCAATTTTGTTGTCTGTATATTTACTCTTGTTTAAAGTATTATGTTTAGACAGCTTATTTAAAATGTCTAAATTTAAAATACAGATTAATAGATAATCATTTAAAATAATCAAACTTTTAGTCAAGTTAGGTTTTCTAGATATGCAGAATTATATTTCAATTAGATAGATAATCTTCAACATTTCAAAGACCTACAGAATGTGGCATTTAAAAGGTTTTAAGAACTTAGACTTTTCTCAACAATGAGACATGTCTGCTTCTGGCAACACCAATTACTACAGAGAGGTTGATGGGCATTGAAGAAACTCATTATGGAATTTGCCTTCAATGTGACAAGGATAGCCATTTGGGCAAGAAACTTCTCTTCTCTGGACTACTTGATGGTATGCTATATAAACTGGACATGCAGGACCCATAGAAAAATGATCGCTGAATTTGCCTAAAAAAGGTGAGATAGCTTTTCAAGGTTTCTGTTTCATGAAAGAGTCTGCCAGAAATTCTGCAGGACACAGAAGAAAGTGACTGACAAACTGCCAATGTAGGCAAAGCAATCTTTAAGATTTCCTGCTTCATGGAAAATCTGGCAGATACTATGGGCCTTTAGGCTGAAGGTGGATGCCCCAACATTGCAGAAGAACTTTGGGTGACTTTCCAGGCAGCAAGGTTTCTCTATCAGTTCTAGAGTTTTAGAGGTTGTTTACGATGGACTTTCTGTCTACTTAGGTAATGTTATATCCTTCTGAGTTCTTTGATGGAGTTGAAGACAGATAATTATAGTTATAGTTTTCCTTATGATAAAAGATAAATTAGATATAAAACTTAGACTCACAAAAATATCATAACTGTAATCTTGCTTGATACCTATTTTGTTATATGTAATTTTACTATGTTAAAGTTAAAACCTTCCTCTCAGATACCTCTAGCTTGTATCAACCTGACATAAGAACTAGCTAAAACCAGCTGGTGCAGAAAGTAAATCAGACAGCCTGGGAAGAGATATAAGGCAAATACTTGCTCCTTTGTCATGGGTTGTCCGATAATGTCTTTAATATGAAAGACAGAGTTTTCTTTAAAGTTAGATTATTTAATAACATTTAATTCTTTTTTTTTTTAACAGAAGAGAGTGGAGTCCACTTACTCTGGGCCTTTCCCACTTTATTGCTGTAAAATCCTTGGTGAACCGACTCGCTGACAACGGAGGCAGCTTAGATGGCCATTTTTCTTCTGTCTGAGTTACTTCTGGGACACAGTGGTGGAGACGCCTGGCAAAGGCTGTCTTGAGGGATTTGCTTTGACCTTGTTTCAGAGGACTCAATCCATCAGAGTAGGGAAGACAGAGCAGAAGGACTGGGTTCCTGGTGGCAGGAACACAAGGCCGAAAGCATGTTTATATTGTGGTAGAGTAAGAGAAGTAGAGCGTGCAGGCCAGAGTCATGGGACTGAGTCCCACAAGGCAGGCCCTGCCTCCTGATGACTTTGTGGCCTCCAGAGTCACATCACAAACTAGGAAATGTGCGCTAGAAACATGAGGATGTGGGGGTGCATTTCAGATTCAAGCGCTACCAGCTTATGTGATGAGGATGCAGAATTACTAGATTTCAAATTTTCTCCCATGCTAAGGTCTAGTGCTCCTTCTTAGCTCTTCCAGAGCTCTCTGAGGATACATGCATGTTTATTGTCTAGCTCTATCTAGCTGAGCAGACACTCCATGACTACTTCTGTTTCATTCTACATATACGACTGCATCCCTTTCATTTATTCAAACTAGAGCATGTGCTCTTTCTTTTGTAAAAGGATGTTGAATGAGCAGACTTAGAATCCTGATGTTCCAGTTAGCTGCTGCCTTTAAGTTGGAGATAGTTTTCCAGTAGCTCATAGTGGACAGACCTCAACGCTGCATCCATGGTCCTCACTTCCCACTGTTCATACACTGTGTGACCCTCCCCTTGAGTGGGATGGTGATCTTGGATTGGCATCCACCACTGGAATGCAGTAAGGTGATGGGCAATGTGGAACTCTCTGCCTGCATTCTCTCCTGGTGGCCTTGAGGATCACTGGGAACTGCCCTCACGCAGAGCCAGGAGGTGAGGACTGGGGTGTGTGATGCAGTCTTCATACCAAGGAGGTGTTGAGTTTGCCCTATATGGGCTTCAGATGAGAGTCCATCCAGACAAGATCCTCATGTGACCCTAATAGAGAACCCAGATAAACCCCACCCAGATTCTCTATCCTTTGGGATAGTGAATAATATGAGGAGTAAAGATGATTAAAACCTGATGCTATAATTTGTTACCTAGCAATAGCTGGCAATATTTAGTTAAATTACTTTTAAATGAATCTATTTACCATGGCCATCTAGTTGTATTTATTTATTTCTTTTTGGTTATCCACAAAATAGCATATGAAGTCAGACTTGTATTGCTGTAACTCCAGGGTCATAATTTAGGAGAAGGCAAAGCTATCTGAAAATGAAAAGATTTCAGTCTGGGATCCATAACCTGCAAAGAACTACAACGCAGCCCCTTATAATGTAGCACCACTTCTTCATGACTTTATCATGGAAGTCAGGGCTCGCCTCTCCTTACTTCTGACCCCCTGGTTGACAACGAATGCAAAAGAGACACTGGGTATGGCGTCAGAGTGAGAACATGTCTGTTTGTATCCACATGTGGTTGAGAACCATTTTCCTGGTATATTGGCAATTAAGGTTGGTCTCACAAATCCAACAGTAGATGTGTAACAAGATGCTACTCTCTAGGCTTGCTTTTCCATTGTGATAGTTTATTTGTTTGACTGTGTGCATTAGTAAGCGTTGACAAAGCCTTTTGAAAATATAAAGGCAGTCACTAATGTTTCGGAGTCTAAATGATTACACTGATTTTTCTTACTAATTTTTGTGGATTTGACCGCTCCTTTGTGCAATAAAATTGAGCCTTTGTATTATTCCCCCAGACAGATTGAAATAAAGCAGCTTGTGTGATTTTGCAGTGTCCTTGTTCTGTCTGCCTATTTTCATGAGTAATTGATTATATCAGTATCTTTTACTTTATGAGATCAGGGCTACTTAGTAAAGTTGGCTTTAGATCAAATCTCATTTTTCTCCAACTGATTGTACAAAATGTTACTTGAATAAGTCACCACACAGGGAGTTGAAAGTGTTATATGAAAATGATGCTTATTTGGTAGTCAGTCGTGTGGGCTTCCTGAGACATAGAACACCATATTTTTTTCCAGTTCTTTTGAACCACTATGAGACTTGGTCACAGTTTTCTTTTATTGCTTCCTTTGTCTTTCCTACTGTACATTGAAAGAACACTTTTTTCTTTGGAGAATGTTTTCCTGAGATATTCAAAGCACTCCCCTTTCTTAGGTGTCTTCCCTCCCAGGCATTCTTCCCTCCAGCGCCTGAGAGTTAGCCTGCAATTCCTGATCCTACCATTAGGTGCTGCTCTTTAACACATGGTATTGTGTGGGGGTAGGGGACACTTTCAGAAATAACCTGTTCCTGTTTTTCTTCACATTTGCTTTTTATTATTATTATTATTATTATTATTATTATTATTATTATTATTATTATTTTGAGGAAATATTTACTTTTCCAAACAAATCAGAAGCCATGGTCTTTGCCTGAGAATCTCTCAAGTTCATTGCTTGAGAATATGTGAAGAAATGAACGACTCAATCTAGTAATGCCAAAGGTTTTGCTTCCAGAGAATGCCTTTAACTTCTCAACAAGAATATATTTAAAACTTATTCAGAATGCATAACTTGGGAATTATTTTTGAACTGCATTTTTTAACTCAAATTGTCAGACTTTTTTTCAGATTAATAGAAGGAGGAAGAATTCAGTAGAACTCTTGTCAAAAGGGCATATGATGGCTAATTTTGGTGTCAGCTTACCATACATGGGGAAATGAACCCTCGCTTGCAGAATTTTCCTCATCATTTTGGCCTATCGGTGCCTCTGTAGGGTGTTTTCTTGATTGCTAGGAGTGTTTTCTTGATTGCTAACAGATGTATGTGGGCCTTGCCCACTGTGGGTGGTACCATCTCGAGGTCTGTCAGGGCTGGTCTGTACAAGAAAGCCTGTTGACTGTGGGCCTGAGGACAAAGCAGAAAGCTGTGCTCCTCCATGGTCTCTGTTTTGGTTCCTGCCTTGACTTCCTTTCATGATGGACCTGCAGCCCAAAGCAAAGCAAAGCAAAGCAAAGCAAACCAAAGCAAAGCAAACCAAACCAAACAAACCGTCATATCCCTTTTCCTCCCTGAATTGGTTTTGGTCATTGTTTTATCACCACAACAGAGAGCCAAGTAGAAGAGGTTGGCCTTTCGAGTCTTGGTTCTCCCATATGAAATCTGCAGCTATTATCCACTTTGGATCTGAACGCTGCAGTGTTCTCTTATTCCATGAAAACCTGAGGGATATCACAGTGCTCAAAGACTGCTTGGTGACAATAAGCAGCCAGCAGACCTTGGCAGAGCTGTGAGGCCTACAGTTTCACCCCGTGCATTCTGTCATCTGTGTCGTTCCCAGAAAGCTGCCTGCCCAGAGGAAGGCAAGAGCTAATCTGGTGTACGGGTGCGAGGTATAAAGAAAAAAAATCAAAGCCAGAGAGCTCATGGCAGTTCAGCCTAGAGGTTCTTATATCCATGTTTAAAATTTCCCTCTATTCTTTTTTTTTTTCTTTATGAAAACAGCTTGCTGATTTCAGACACATTGTTTCCTATGAAGGAAACTCTTCACTCTCCGGCTGATATGTTGTGACTTATGAAAATGTGAAATACCTGTTATAGACCTGCTTTCACTTCGCAAGGCCACATGTGTCAGCGGAAGACTGAAGCTGTACGTCAGTGTCTCGGATCTGGAGTCTCCTAGAGTAAGGCAAATCACCACGAACAATAGCTTTAAGAGTAAAATAAAATGAAACAAGCAGTAATAATAATAAAAAAAAACCTTGACAGGCAAATTTAGTGTTACGGATTGTGCACGTTTCTCAGTCGTTCAGACTCTCTGAACACTGTAATTTGTTGGTACTGCTGGATCACTACCATCAGAGAGCCAGGACTTTATTAGCTGTGCTCGCCCAAGAACGTCACTTCCCCTTTTAAGAGGAAAGAATACATAAAAGCTCAGATACTTGACTCTGTGTGGCCTCCTTCCTCCTAGCCAATGCTGCCTACTTTTTGAGAAAAAAAGGAAAAGAAAGGATAAAAAATATATAAATAAGGAATGCTGACAGGGGAGAGGAAGGGAGGCAGAGCAGGAGAAAGAAACTCAAGAACAAATCCTGCTCTTGAAAGAGTAAGGCACTAAAAGAGATGGTAACGTGTGACGGGGCTGAGGCAGCATCCAGACTTTGTGCGTCACTTCCGTGCCCAAGTCCAGGCCTCCTGGGATGAACAGCTCAGCCAAGAGCCTAGTGTTAGCAACGATGGTTCACTCCCCTAACTGACGGTGGAGACTTTGCCCTTGATGACAACCAGGTTGAATAGTCGTCTTATTTTTGGCTTGAGCATCTCTACAGATCCAAGGGAATTAAAGTGGGGTTGGATGATAAGTGACAGAGAAGAGGCCTTCACTGTCCTTCATGGCACCGGCTGCTTATTTAGTCCTACGTTAAAAGTCTGTGCCTTCTCTCCACTCTGGAAGTTGAGGTCAGTTCCTAAGGCAGCTGACCAGGGTATAGGAGAAAATTAAATGGTTCAAAGGGGACCTCCAGCAGCTGCTGGAGAAAAACACCAACTTGTTTTTTGTATTAATCATTAACTTGTCTCCAAATTCCAAGACAGGTGACCGCCATCGCAGAAAGGATGCTTGATGTCTCACATGGTGGCTATGCCGTCTACCCTGGCAGAGGAAGCTGCTTCTCTTCTCAGGTACTGCCCCATGTCTTGGGGACCCAGGTGTCTTCTTTTCTGGTATGTGCCCTACCACATTGTCACCTCAAGATTCACTCTTCTCCCAGCTTGTCTTCCTTCTGTGAATTGTCAGTGGGTATAGGGGAAGGTGAGGATGGACAAGAGTACCTGAGATCCCAGGGTCTCCAAGTCACAGTGTTTACAAGTGCCTGGAGCTCAGGAAGTACTATCAGCATGGGAAAGTCACTTCCCTTGCTAAGAAAGACTCTGAAACCACTGAGTAGGGCTACCAGCTGGAGGTGGCCTTGGGTTGGCCAAGGCTCCAATATTAATTTTTCAGCCATCATCCCAGGCCGTGAGGCAGAGGGACAGTGAGGCAGCAGTGCTGGAGGAAGGCTGGGATAGAGGGAGAGATTTCGCTTTGAAGATCTCTAGGGCACTGGGTGGCCTGGCCTACCTAGGGTAGTCTCGGTCTCTAGGATCCTTGTGGTTGCTCTATCCAACAGGCATGCCGCCTTCATGTCCACATGAAGAAAAGACCTTCCTAAGCTAGGGGGAAAATGTCAAACCTCATAACACAAGAGCAAATGCATCCTTTGAGCTGTTTCTCTTCTCCCTTCTTGGCCACACACAAAAGGCAGCTGAGACAAGGGAGGTGGAGGTGGTCGGTTAGAAGCACATGACTGTGGTTATAGAGGCTGTGCGTTATTGAGGTGTGGGTTTCAGAGACACCAAATACCGGATGTTGAAGATACAGTGCCTTTGGTTTACTGTTTACAAACACTTCCCTCCCACCAGGACCCCAGGGTGCCTCACCTTTCACGGCATCCTCACAGGAATTTTGATTTTCACGCTCCTTGTGGGGCTTCTGTTGAGTATTCTCTGGACTTGGCTTTTCATGACCGTGAGAACCATCTGGTGAGAAAATGGAGTTGGGAGTCCAGAAAGTTCGTTTCATTGAACTGGACTAGGCTGCAGCCTCCAGTTCCAACTGTCCAGTCGCCATTCTGACCCCAAAGGACAGGGAACAGGGGGGCTATGAGTAAGCACCCCATATTGTCTCTGCTTAGATGGGAGATGTAGGCCACTAAGAGATGATGGGGATGATTCTCTGTCATAGGGGGCTTCTGTCTCAGTGGCAGCCCCAATATGTAAGAACTAGCCAATAAGAGGCTAAAACTAATGAGCCAGACAGTGATTAAAAAAATACAGTTTCCGTGTAATTATTTTGGGGCATAAGCCATGCGGGTGGCTGGGTGCCGGGGACGCAGCCCCGCCACTCATATTACAACAAGCCCTCAGACTTCAGCCAGTGTTAAATCACTTAGTAGGCCTATGAGCCTCAGAACATCTGACTCAGCAAGATCCAGACCGAGGTGGTCCACCACTTGCTTCCATCACTTGCTTCTTTAAAGGTCCAGGGACCACCAGATTCTCCATTCTATGAACCCCTGATTTGGAGAGAGCTCTGACTATGTAACTCCACCGGTAAGTTCCAAGATGCTTGTCATCTCATTCTCCGGAGGCATCCTTGTCTCGCCTGCACTCTTTCCTACCTCTGCAGTCTTAGAGAATGCTTCTGTTTCCAGGTCGCTATTTGTCAGGTCAAGGGTGTTCCAAAAGGTTTTGTTGAAGGGAGATATTTGAGAGCGTTGATATGTTTAGAATCGCAGAATATTAGAGCCAAAGGGAAATTTAATGTGACCGAATCCAGCCAGGCTGCTTTACAAGCACGGGAGTGAGCTACAAGGAGACAGAGTTTGCAAGGCGGTCACAAACCAAGATGGTCGTACACTTAAAGTGCAATCGTCACCAGCGTCACTGAGAAATGGTTTACTGCGGGCTGAAGACCAGGAAATACTTTATAATTTCATTTAGTCTTTGCATTATCTCTCTGCCTTATTTAATATTTTGACCAACCTATGCCCAGCAGAAGCCACAGGAGGTTGGTAACTGCCCAACTAAGACCAGGGAGTGAGACACTGTGCCTGGAGAATGAGCTAAAGACCATTTTGCCACACTGCCTCTGTGTGGGTGACAATCACTGTGGATCACTGTGCACATTGCCTCTGTGTGGGTGATGCTTGCTATGGACCACTGTACCACACTGTCTCTGTGTGGGTGATGCTTGCTGTGGACCACTGTACCACACTGTCTCTGTGTGGGTGATGCTTGCTGTGGACCACTGTACCACACTGCCTCTGTGTGGGTGACAATCTCTTTGGGCCACTGTACCACACTGCCTCTGTGTGGGTGACCTCCACAGATGCTGAGGTTAAAGGCTCATATTTCCTTATGTAGGGTGAGGAGAGAATGTCTTAGTTCCAGGAATTTTGAAAGCTAAGATGGAAAATATGCTAGAGCCTGGACCTGCGTTCTCTATAGAGTGTTCTCATAGTGTAGATGCTGTTCCCTCTTCTGGGAAGCCTTCTAAGTTCCATCCACTGTCACTTCAGATCTTGATGTTAGGAGAGTCTTGTCAACCTTCCCAGGGTGAAGCATGCTTCTTATATATGTTCATGCTGTTTCTTTTCATTGTTTTTCCTTGTTCAGATCTAGACTAAGAGACTTTTTCTGTTCTGTAATCTGGTGGCTCCAAAGAGATATTGCCTGGCCAGGTGTCTGTACTCTCAGAAACATATCACGGAGGGCACTTGCTTATGATGGACCTGGAAGCAGGAGGAAAGACAAGAGGCTGTGACTGCTGAATGCCAAGATGACCCTCAGTTCCACAGTGCTTCTCCCAGGACTTCAACAAGGGTGCAGCATCCCCCAAATCCTGGGCCAGGAGCACGAGCATCCCGGACCCACTTCACATCTCCCTGTGGTCAACTCAAGTGCCTCCATCTCTTCGGTTGGCTAAGTGTCTTTTATCCTGTCTTGAGTACCCAGGACCTCCAGAAAGGATCAGAAAGTTTTCTGGGACCACTCAGTCACCATTTCCTAGATTTGGAGGTATTCTACTTCTGAGAGTCTGTAGCCTTGGAGGAGGAGGAAGGGAAGGGATATGGCATGGTAGGTACTCTGTTTCCATTTTTGGTTTTCCAAGACAGGTCTCCTCAGTAGCTATGGAGCCAGTTCTAGAACTCGCCCTGTAGACCAGGCTGGCCTTGAACTCAGACTTCTGCCTGCCTCTGCCTCCTGAGTGCTGTGATTATAGCTGTGTGCCACCACTGCTTGACCGGTGCTCAGCTTTCTTAAACCCCCAATCTGAGATGGTCTTCCAACAGGGGCAATGATTTGGCCAGAAAGTCACTGTGCTATCCCTCTTAGGGACGGTTGCCCTTTCTTCCTCCTAAGCACCCTTCGGGAACGTGGTCCTGCTGTAATACGGGAACGTTGGCTCAGTCCTTATCACCCTGTACTTGAAGCTTTTTTTTTTTTTTTATCATTCTTGGCTCTTAGTGCCAGATCTCCTTAGTTTGATCTGCAGCATATTTTCAACGAGAGATAAAATATGGTTTAGATTCACTTTCTTGGGGGAAAATTATTCACTAGAGGCTGAGCCCTCCAGGAATCATTTCCTGGTGTGGGAATGAAGATCATTCTGTGTCAACCTTGGCATAGCCTACATATTTCAAAGGCATGGTCACCCCCTCTTTATGCACCCAGTCTCTTGGGAAATTCTTGAAGATGGCTCCTTTCTCTACATGACACAGGGCATGTTCTTGTTCACTCGGTGACTGAGGACGCACCAGTGAAGAGAAACTTGGATGTAAGCCAAGTGGCCACTTGGACTCTGGCTGCCCAAGAACTGAATTAGAGCCAAGACGTCCTTGGGCTCCCTGCTGGGCAGAACAGACAGACTAGTCCTGGGGAAAGCTCACAGGAAGGCATGGAGAATGCGAAGGTTCCTGTTGGTCTGTGGGGAACTACCTTTCCCGTCTTTGGTCCAATAGCATCCTGCCTTCTCTGGGTCCTAACTTGGCTGAGAATCTCCCTTCTCTGCTGCATAGCACCGGCTGTGTTGTCTCAGATAGGTTTTATCCCAAACACCTAGATGTGGGAGGTGTTCCCAGTATCGGCACCTCAGAAAGACAGCATGTGGGTGATGTTGGACTAGTGACCATAGACCCAGCACCCGTCCACTACTGTTGTCTTCAGAGGGAGTACCTATCTACCAGATGAATGCAACCAGTCTGATGCCCCCCAGGGGACAGGGAGAAGGGATTGTGAGGAACAATCATGTCCTCTCATAAGAGTTTGGAAACCACAAAGACTCAGTGTCAAGGAGTCCACTCAGTGGCTTTCTGGGAATAAATCCATTCCCTCTCCATTCTCAGGAGCATGTTGGATGGAAGCAATAGCAGGTTCCTCAGGGTGACAATTTTGACTTTTTTCCTAATTACTAAAACAAAATAGTTTATGCTCAGATCGCACTGCCAAGATAAACAATTTGCTGTGACACGTGTCATATCATACTGGAACGGAGTTAATTTCCAACATAAACTGAGAACTGGCCTGATCCTTGGGCAAGACATGCTGCTGCCTCTGTGTTCCCAGATTTGGGTTTCACCGTTGTTGCCCAGCAACATCGTAGGGTCATTGTACGTGTTAAGAATTGTATGGGAGGAATAGCAAAGCTATCTAGCATCTCGCTCAAATTCTGTGTTTCAGTGATGAGCAAAGGATGGCTCAGAGATGGGAAGTGGCTTACTCAAAAAGACACAGGAATTTGGGAATTTGGGGTCTCAACTCCCAGTCCACTGTCCTTATCTCATTTCTGATGCCCCCTGCATTGTCCTACTGTGTGAACATACATCCTACTCACAGAAGGTCATGGAAGGAGATACTAGACCTCATCTGGGCACCGGTCCCATGAAAGAAGAAATGGATATACCAATACCGAGAAAGCCTGGCCCAAGAACCATACTATTTGGGCTGACCCTTCCTTGGTATAACTGGGCATTGCCACCACCATCTGATTACTGTTTAAGAATTACTGGAAGTAGTTAGTAGGTACCCATGCAGGCAGGTGTAAAAGAATGCTTCCCAGAAAGTGGCAGGATGCTTAAATTATAGAGGTGTGGCTTTAGTTAGGAAAAATGTCACGCATACCAAAAACTTCGATTAATAATAAACATTAACAGCTACTAACTCGAGCACTGGATTGTGAGCATGATCCTTATTTTCTTCTACATTTTTCTTTCTCTTTTTCAATAAAAATTTTGTTTTAAAAGATGTTCTGTGTTGGGGGCATTTATACATGACCCCCCCCAGAGTCTCTTAGGAGTGTATCCTACAGTCTAACTGAAGACTCAAGGGGCTTGTAAGGCAGGCTCTGAGAAATGGGAACTCTGATCAAGGGACGTGGGAGGTCAACACAGTCTGATTCCTCTTCCCTTTATTGGCTTGGTCCTGAACATTTGATCCTTCTCTGCCCTCAGAGTTCCTGCCTCACATATAGGAAGAAGTTGCCTGTATGTTCTGGGGAGAGAGAGGAGTGAAGGGCGGGAAGGTCTGTGGAACTCATACCCATGAGCTCTTCAGAAACTTCACATCTTTCATCCTAAGAACCAAAGTGGGTCACTGCTAATGACCGAAGGGACCCATAGAAGTGCTGTTGAGACTTCCAGAAAGTGAAGGAAGATTTGACTGGATCCGGCTACTCAGCAGGCTCCTGCTGGCCTGAAGTGAGGCATGGCCGCCCTCTCAGCGCGTGCCTGGCAACTTCCCTGGAACACTCTTTACTTGAGCAGGTTTTGCTTGCCTTTGCACACTGAGCAGGGGACTTGGGGCCATCAGAGGTCTCGACAGCCAAGACTTTACCTCTGAAGCTCCTCCCAGGGTAAAGAGTTTCTCTCATGATGCTGACGTTTTTTGGAGGAGGATGTGCTGAAACCCCACACAATGGACTGGCCTGTACCAACCAAAACCCAGTGGATGGATTCTTCTGCTTGCTTTTCGACTCCATCCCTATGAGCCACTTGAGGAAATGCAGAAAAATGTCTTGCAACTAGGAAAGCTGCCAACTCAAGGGGAAAAGCAGCAGAAATGACCCTCCTGCCAACCCAGCAGGGCCCAGCACAACCCTCCTGCAGGTGGTGCCCACTCGGCTCTGTGCACTGGTCATGTGACTATGACCTGGTCTGGAAGGGTTTGCAAGGTTTAGCTGTTCTTCCTGTTCCACACACCCACAGGTTAGGACTTCTGCTCCATGTAATCTACATTCTAAACTGAAACAGCCTGACTCACTCCCTCAAGTCAGGGGTGAGTCTTCTTTATTGCACCTCCGAGCTGACTAGTGCATGGCCGCACAGCACTTTACTGTACCTCTGAGCTGACCAGTGCATGGCCATGCAACACTTCCATTACACCTCTGAGCTGAGAGGTGCATGGCCATGCAGCACTTTCACTGCACCTCCGAGCTGACCAGTGCATGGCCATGCAACACTTCCACTGCATCTCTGAGCTGACCAGTGCAGTCTATGCAGCATTTGCACTGCACCTCCGAGTTGAGCACGGCATGGCCCTGCAGTAGGCCTTGGGACAAGCCTCTGCCTCCTAGCTGCTTGGTCTCTTTCCAACCTCGACATTAGCAGAGGCCTGGAAGCCAAGCAAGGCCCCTTTAATCTCTGTTGCTCTTGATCCTCATGGCCCAGGGGATCAGAGATGAGTCTTGCAAATGGATCTAATGACAAGTGTTGAGAGCCTCTGCTCACGACATCCTTGAGGGCTTTCAAGGCTTGGCCCCTTGGCTGCCCTTACAGGGACCTCTCTCTCACCCCAGTCGCCACTCCTGGCCCCACACGCTATATCTCCAGTTCAAGTTAGCGCTGGTTCCCTTCTGCCATGCATGTATGCTGATTACCGACCAGTCTGCTCCTCAGCCGTAAACTCCACAGGGCTTTTTACTGTGGTTTCCTGGCAAAGTCATCCAATAAACGCTTGATGGCATGAAATAAAGGGCTCCCCTTTTACCGCTTGCTTTGACACACTTCTGGTCTCCCACTAAGTTTATGAACTTCTCCCCAATACCTGGTCTGGCTGAGGCGGCACTCAGGCTGCATAAAGAGAGTCTAACGGGAGTGGGCTGTTCTAGCTTCACCCTGTCAGGGATGTGTCGTATCCAGAGGCAGAGCACAGCTCAGGAACCCATTTAGACAGTGGTAGAAGTTGGGGTTCAGGTGTAGGGTGGAATGAGAGGCTGACTGGGGGAGGCAGGATGACCGAGTCACTAATTCTCTAAACACACAGAAACAAAACAAAACAAGAAAACAAAACATGGGATTTGTTTTAGTGAACCTGAGCTTATTTCTAACACTGACATGTAATTTTTCTGTGAACAAATCATTTAAATCCTCAGTTCTCATTTGAAAAATTTTGAAATTATATTTTTTATTGTGTGTGTGTATGCACGTGGGCATACCATGACACACGTGGCACATGTAGGGTCAGAGGACAGCTGGAGGGAGTTGTGTCTCTCCTTTTATCTTGAGGGTTCCCACCATCAGACTCAGGTCATCGAGCTTGGTGACAATCTGCGTTATACACTGGGCCACCTCACCAGCCCAAGCCTCACTTTTTTTTTTTTTTTTTTTTTTTTAAAAGAAGAAATTGTACTCACCTTCCCTTATGGAATGTTTCATGGCATAAGATTAGAAATCTCTTTCAAACAAACACAGTTTGTATAAACATTCCTGGTTCTCTCTGGGCCAGCAGCCTATGAGGATTTAAGATTTGCAGGGACTGCCCAGCATCTCACCCACGTCTTTCAGTGCTACTAGTTACTTGTCTGCTTCTCTAGACGTCTTGTCTTTCTGACCTATTTTGACCTTTACAGGATTTTTGCCATGTATGTTATGCTTTCCCCCTTAATGCATTCTAATGTTTTTAAAAACCGTCTTGTAATGACAATGTGGTTAGCAATGATTTTTATATTACCGGTCAGTGCCAACACACTGTTGAAACACAAAAACACCTTACAAATAAAAAACTCACAGAGCCACGTGCCTTTATTACCTGAAGAATCTCCCCCATCTCCTCTTTTCTTCTTTTCCCTTCACCTCACTCCCTTTCCCTTTTCTAGCCAGCCATTGCAATTAAAAAAAAATTCAGTTGGAATCTATGAGATTGATTTAAAATCTTACAGAAAGGGCAGATTAAAAATAATAAAACCACCCAACCAAACAAACCAACACACACACAAAAAAAGCCAAAGAACAGCTGTGCTCTGGAGTTCAAGAAGAACCATCTCAGAAAACAAGACCTGTAGAACCATAAGCTAAGGCATGTCTCAGGGGCCAGAGGGATGGCTTAGTGGCTAACAGCCTGCACTGCTCTTCTGGAGGACTGGAGTTCGGCACCTCTTTGGGTGTCTGGCTCACAGCTGTCTGTCGCTCTAGCTCAGAGGGATCCAGCAGGCCTTTCTGGCCAGTGTGCTCCCTGCCCTCACGTGCACACATCACACATAGGCACACACTTATGCATACATGAAAAAAATAAAAAAGCAATTGAGAAGCCATCAAATGAGAGCCCAGTTTAGTTCCTACTCTACAACTGGTGATTTAGCAGGGTGTTGTGAGTCCAAGTGACCTGGGACGTTTTCCTGGAGGAGGTGGGGATGAATCTGCACCTTATGCCTCTGGTGCACAGTGGGAATGAAGCAAATGGGGAATGAATTCAGGGGCACAGCGTTAGAAAGAGGGGAGAGCAGAAGCAGGCCAGGGGCAACTGTGCTGAAGAAGAAAGGATCTTCCCTCTCCCTCTTCCTTTCATCCCTCCTTCCCTTCCTGCTTTACTCTCTTCCATGGAAAAGCTGCCAGTGTGGTTGCTGTGAACAGTCATTAAGAAAGAATCTTTTTGCATGTTTCCACTCAATAGTGCTGGTGAGAAGGAAGCTTCATGTCATGTCTTCTGGCAATGGTTGCTGAGGGCCCGGGGACCCTCCGAGCTGCTGCTCTAACTCAGGACACTCTGCTGTGCCAGTGGTCCTTTGGAATTCATGCACCCGTGAGAACTGGGGAACAGTTACACTTGTTGATGCACTTAGCAGAGAAGACTTCCTGGAGAAGCCCCATGTCTAAGGTATTTCTAGTACTAATGAGAGCTAGCTCGGGGGTGCCACTCTTAGGGGCACCTGTGGCAGGCACAGTTCAGAAGCAGCACAAAGACGCCTCTCTTCTGGTGTTCATGTCACTCACATACAGACGGTACCTGTGAAATACAAAAGGTGACTTGAGGTTTGGTTAAATGGCAAAGTTCAGGATGTTTCTCAGAAGCAGTTCAAGTTCTTAATCTGTCAAAGGAGAGCTGATGAGGAGACTGTTGTGTGTGTGTGGGGGCCTTCAACTTGAACAACAAAAGTCAAAATGATTCCTTTACTGACCTCAAGAGGTAAGAAATGACCTGGTGGAGAGGCCATAGGCAAAGAACATGAAGACGGCATCCAGGAGAAAACGGAGGCATGAGGTCAATGACTTCCTCCAATAACTAGTGCGCTCAAGAAAGGACCTCAAGTCTCAGACGACATCACAGCCTCCCTAACAATCTCAGATGACATCACAGCCTCCCCAACACGGCGAATGCAGACTCGCGAGAGCCTGAGTACAGAACTTAGCTGTTCTGTTCCAGGCCTCTGGACTGCAGAACCCGAGACACTGCGCCTTCCTCAAAGATCATGCTTGTTGAAACACTGGGACTTGGTGTTTGAATATTTTACACAGGAAAGAAAACTAACGTATGATATGATCTATTATTGCCTTGATAGAACATCCTTAGAGATAAACAATGTAGGACTTTTGTAAAAGCTAGGATTCTCATTAAAGAGACTGTGGTGTATAGGGGTTAGAAGAAGTCTTTCTAAGAATTTGGCTATATTTGATCCATATTAGCAAGTAACAGGACAGCCAGGGCTCTCCAGTGAGATTGTCCTAGAGGGAGGGTGGGAAGGGAGAGGAGGGAAGCCAAATTCAATAATTCCTCAATACTGTCCAATCAGAAGCTTTGTTTTCTTGGGGGGAGTATGGAGTTTTTAGTCAGAGTTGAATTGTGTAAGAAGTGGGGAGATGGAGCAGCCACCTGACCTGAATCGCCCCATTTCAACTCTCTTCCACTTAGGATATGCCTTCCCACGCAAACAGAGGCTGGGCTGTTTATTTGTTTGCTTACTGTCTGTAATGGCTGTGCTTAAAAGAGCATTGAATCCTACACCATTTGAGATCAGACCAAATTATGAACCTCTTGAGGGTCCAGAGCTGTTTGATCTGTCTTGGATGCCTCAATAGGCAGCAGCTCTTTCCCGCTTTCTTTGACTTGGAAAGATGCTTGTTACCACCTGGCTTAGAAGGACGGATGGCCTGGGGCTCCTGAGAAGAGGTCAGTGTGTGGAAAGAGCCAGAGTGCGAGTCACTGTGAGTATGTCTATATTGCTGAGGGGACTATCCTTCAAGGAAGAGAATAGAAGTCTGAGATCTGAACCGGAGAGCAAGGGCATATTGGCTCTGGCTCACCAAGCCTGGTGACAGAGTCAGCTCATTTGAAGTCTGAGCCTCTGACTTTGGTGGTGTGATTTACATCTGAGATTATTCAAATGGGGGTAACCCTGTAGACTGATTGTGGGAACTTGAACTTGCAGACAAGATAGAAGGCAAAGAATCAGCAGCCCCTACAGAAGAAGGGGCTGGCTGCTGTTAGATTTGAGCTTGTGGCATAACAAACCCAAGCATGAGGGGCTGGGATAATGAGGGAAATGACCCAGGGCTGGAATGGTGTTCCACTCCTTATGCTCCGTGGAGTGTGTGCTACTCCGACAAAGAGCGGGATTTTCTGCTTGTTTCCCCCATGCTGACCGCTGATGGGAGCGTGTTTACTTTTCAGTTTGAGAAAGGCATGTTTGAACTCTGTGGTATGAGCAAGTCCACTCCTCCTCCGCTTTCGCTCCCCCCCTCCCCCGCCACTCTTGCCTGAAATGGTTTGCTGAATGACAAACAAACACACGTTGTTTTTACAGGTGTAAAACCAACAGATGAAATGCTGGCCTGTGCCTGGGCTTGTGAATGGGGACTGTGTTATGTTTGGAGAACACCACCACATCATTTACACTTGCAAACCCTTTGTAATCTTAATCTCTTTGTTGCTTTTATGTTATACTGGCCCCCCAAGGTTAAAGAAAGAGATTTAGACCTTAAACACAAATCCAGCCTTCAAGCTCTGGAATTATCTTTGCCTTTAAATGCAGCTGATCAATGCCCATTTCTTTTGAAAATAAAACCCTTTTGAACCTTGAAAGCCTTCCACCGTTGAGCGGTGCCTAAGTGCCACATGGGGGAATGGGCAGAAAAGAGCCCATTTTTCCCTTAGTGCTTGCATTAGGGGTCCCAGAGTTCAGTCCAATGCAATCAATTTAATTGGCGCTAGCTCTAGTGACAAATTATGCTGGTTTACACTCCAGCGTAGCCGAGATTCTCAAACGCAGGGGAAGAAGGGAGATACACTTCTTGGTCTCTACTTAAAGAGGGCAGCAGTATTGGAAAAGGAGCACATTTAATTTATCACTGTCAGAGCAGGTGCAAAGTTTAATTCTAACTAAAAGCATTAAACAATTAACCCAGACAGTCAGGCCTTCTGAAACTGCTCAGTAGCAGGGAACACACGGACCAGATTACTGACGGAAGCATCTGTGGGTCCTGTTCATCATCATTCCACTGGAGATCTTGTTGTACACACAAAAAAAGAGCGCGCAAGAGAGAGGGGAGAGAGAGAGAAGAAAAGAAAAAAGTTCAGAAATACAATAACTTCTCACGTCTTTCAGTAGATATCTGAATTAAAAGAGTCAAACAGCATAACATCCTACACTCAGAGATCAACAAATAATTGTCCCTTGAGCCCAGGTTGATTAGCAGAAGGAAGAGGAATAAGAAATGATGGAGTTTTGAGACTTCTGATTGGGTTGTCCACCTTTGCTTCTAGTGAGGTCCATTACTGCACAGGAAACATTTCATGAATCTGAATTTTTCTGTGGGGATTCTCTCTCTGTGTATGTGTGAGTGTGTGTGTGGTGTGTGTGTGTGTGCACGTGCATGCGTGCTCTAGAAGGCATGTTTGTGCTCAAGGTTCTGGGGTTTCAGTAACACAGTGGGCCAGCTATTCTGACTTGGTGCCAGCAGGACAGCAGAGACATGAACTTGAAGTCAGCTTGATCTGTTTTGAGCTGTGGTCTGGCTTCACTTTTGATCTCTCCAGTCTCAGTAATCCCTGGAGAATATAAGGCATCCTTTGTGAGCCACAGCCGCAACTGGCAGGCTAGCCTAGCCCCCACAGTCCTACATATGTTGGTTACCTTCCTCTTTCCCTCTGGGACTCAGATGAGATGGGAACCTGACCCAGTGCTGATTCACAGAGAAGTCTTGTTTTCAACATACATGGAAAACTAGAATAACATAATTCTCATGCCTTTAGATAGATAAATTAGCTTTTCTTCCCTGTGCCTCTGGAGTTGGGGAAGTGAGCATGGCTCACAGAGTTGGTGGTGAACATGCATCCACCATGTTGGACTGGGCATAACCAAAACGCAAAGTAGCCTTAATCCTATCCATGCCCACTTACCATTTTTTTTTTAAAGTGTTCCTGGTCAGAAAATAATTATAGATACACAATAAAGACAGATTCAGATTTTTACAAAAAGACCTCTGAATGGGCCATAGTGTTGAATAAATGTACATAGGCTTGGGAGAGAGAGGAAAAAGAGTATAGGCAGTTATATAAAAAAAGTAAAGTCTTTAAAGAGACAGAGTACAGACAGTCATAGATTAAAGGAGTAAAGAAAAATAAGCCATGTAAAGATGGAAAACACACAGAGAGTCTGGATTATGTTTATTATTGTGTTTTCTTTGAATTTTTTGACTGTGATTCAGCTAAGTACAGAGAGTCATTTCATTGTAAGGCTGCTAAGCTAAACCAACATATATATATATATATATATATATATATATATATATATATATATATATTTTAAAGTTATCTTGACTTCAAAATTTGCACCTAAGGATAAGTTGGTTTGGAAAAGAGGTTCTGCTTTTGTTTCCACAGAGGATGAGAACCTGTGGTTTCCTTTTAGAATAATGTGGTTTAATGAACCAAGATCCTCTGAAAAGTCTCCATGAACTCCCCAAAATGCTTTGCCCAACAAAAAGCAGGAAGCAGTTTGGAGAAAACTATGCCCAAATCCCCAAATATTGTTTATAAATGTTTGTTTCCACTTAAATGTGGATATGATATAGAGATGAATACTTTGCATTTGTATGGATCTTGTTCTATTGATACAAATTTAAGTTCAATTTTGTTATATGTATTTCTGATCTTGTTTAAAAGTATAATGTATAGTTAAGAAATACAGATTGATAGATAGTCATTTATAATAATCAAACTTGTAGTCATGTTAGGTTTTCTAGATGTACAGAGATATATTTCAGATAGATAGGTATTCTTCAAATCTTTCAAAGGTGTACAGAATATGGCATTTAAAATGTCTTAAGAACTTAGATTTTTCTCAACAGTGAGACAAGTCTGCTTCTGGCAGCACTAATTGTTTCATAGAGGTTGATTAAGAAGAGGTTGAAGCAACTTATTATAGAATTTGCCTTCAATGTGACAAGGATAGTCATTTAGGCAAGAAACTGCTCTTGCCTGGACTGCCTGATGGTATGCTGTAAGCTGGACATGCAGGACCCACAGAAAAATGGCTGCTAAAATTGCATAAAGAAGGTGAGATGGTCCTTCAGGGTTCCTGCTTCATGAAAGAGTCTACCAGTCATTCTGCAGGACACAGAAGAAAGTGACTGACAAACTGCCAGTGTAGGCAGAACTGTCTTTGAAATTTCCTGCTTCATGGAAAAGTCTGGCAGATGCTACAGGCCTTTAGGCTGAAGGTGGATGCCCCAACATTACAGAAGAATTTTGGGTGACTGTCCAGACAATGAAGTTTTTCTATCAATTCTAGAGTTTTGGAAGTTACTTATAATGCACTTCCTGTTTACTTAGGTAATATTATATCCTTCTGGAGTCTTTTATGAAGTTGAAGAAAGATAGTTATAATTATACAAGATAAATTAACTAGATATAAAACTTGGTGACCCATGTGTTAGCCACGACAGGAAGAAATCCTCCAGATTGTAGGAGCATGGTGTGTTGATATTTTCTCTTTGGAATCTGTGGTCATCAATTTTTGCATCATTGTACGTTGGTTTGCTCTCACGATCTCACATACTTTGAGTCAGAAAATGTTCAAAAAGAATCTTCATGAGCTGCTTGCATGTTGTTCTTTCAGAAAAAAAAAAAAAACGCTGAACTGGGAGTTATTATCTACAGGCCTTATCAATTTTGAGAAGCCCAGCGGCACTCTTTATCTATTTTTATTTTATCTGTATGAGTGTTTTGCCTGAGTGCATCTCAGCATACCATGTGTATACCTGATTCCTCAACAGGTCACAGGGAGTGTTGGATCCCTTGGAACTGGAGTTACAGATGGTTCAGCCACCACGTGGGTGCTGGGAATCAAACCCCTGCCCTTTAGAAGAACAAGTGCTCTGAGCTGCTGAGCCATCTCTCCAGCCTCTGCCCCCACCATGCCAGTAGCCTTCTTTATGACATTGGGTATTGTGAACACAGGTGGCTCTGGCAACACGAGGGAGTCTTCCGTAGAAACACAATCTATTTCTCTGGCAAAGCTGTGCAAAGTGGAGTTCAATGAACTGGTTCTACACATGCTTTCTCCACTTTCCCACACAGGAGAAAACAAGGGGCAGCCTCCACACCAGTTCAGATGGTCTGAGGCAGCCAGGCCTTCTAACAACTGGGCAAGAAGTATGCAATTTAAACTATTAGTGCAACTCCCGAAGCTCTCATTTCTTATATTGACTTGCAAAATAAGGGATCGTCCATGCATATATCTCCTTCCCTATTTCTCCACTATTTGCTTTATCTATTCAGCTAGACTTAATTGCCATTTCACAGAGGCCTCCATGAAATCTGGTTAGATTGCCCATTGTCACTATAATTTCAGGAGATTTATGTAAGTTAATGGTGTTAGCAGGAGCTGTTCTTCTTGTGAGGTCTCTGGTGAGCTTCTCTGCCCTCGCGTGTTCTGGTCCAGGATGCAGTGACCTGAGAGGTGTGTTAAAGGAGGCCCCCTTCATGACAAGGGGGGCGAGGGTCCATGGGCTTCCTACAGCCATTTCAGAGGAAAGTCTGGAGGCAGAGCGTTCAGTTCTCCCTCCTATCTGTGGCTTTCCCATCTAAGGAAACAACCAACTGTTGATCAAAAATATCCCCCCACAATTCCATCTGTTAGGACATATGCAGACAGTTTTTTCTTGTGTAATGGCTACTTACATAGCATTTACATAGTACTGGGTATGGCAAAGAATAAAAAGATTTAAAGGCTATGGGATAATATGCATAGTTTCTACACAAACACTACACTGTTTATGGAAATGATCAGCATCTGTAGGCTTTGATATTCCCTGAGTTCCCTGGATATGTAGAAATGATCACATAGGAAAAAATAACAAAATCCTTACGTATCTATGTTCTAATTTCAAAATATTGCAAAATTTGAAATGTTTTAATCTTGATGGTTTGATAGAGGAGAATAAAATAAAAATTTGAAGGTTAAATGTTATGGGACAATAAGAGAGGGAGAGAAAGAGAGAGAAGAGAGAGAGAGAGATAGAGAGAGATTGATTTATGTTGCCTCTTTTTTGCCCTTATCTTGTTTGTTTGTTTTTTGAGTAGGGTCTCACTATGTAGCTCCTGATGTTTTGGAACTCACTAGGTAGTCCAGCTGGCTTTGAACTCACAGAGAGCCTCCTGCCTCTACCTCCCGAGTAATGGGACAAAAAGGTTTGCATTACTGTGCCAAACCTGCCCTTGTCTTCTTATATATAACTAGGAGGGGGAAAAAAAAGCAGAAAATACAAATAACAAAATGCATTTCCTTATGGTAGGATAAACTCTCGGCTGTGTCATTTCTGAGATCGAAATGCCATAAACAAAAACAAACCAAGCCATTTTCATGGTGAGTTTTGTGTTTAGTATATGAAGTATTTCTGGATTGTCATCAAGCTAGCGCTTGTGACCACTGTAGAAAAATAAAATATTTAACAACAGAAAATTATGACATTGTCCTGATTTTGACAAGGAAAGAAAGAAGACTACAAATGCTCCTTAAAAATAGACTTGCTTCTCCTGAGGCATATGGGGACAAAGAGGCAGAGAGATGCTTCCTGGGAGAGGCAGAGATTTTCCAGCGTCGGGATCGACTGCGGAAAAATAACTGGTTTTCTGTGCTGACTAAATCACCATCAGTTCTTACCTTGGAACCCACCCTGCCCACCGGAAAACTGAGAATCCAGCATTCATTTCTCTGAGATATCAAATTAACTTGGGTTCCACCGCCCCTCCCCATTATATTATAAATAAATCCCCTAATGTGAATGTTTGTCCTTATGTACTGTGTAGTACCAAATTATCCTTCTGGTTAAAACAATATAAAGTGACTTTCTCGAAACCTGTTCTTATGAACTCTGGGCCAAGAGTATGAATAGCACCTGTGCTCAGCTTGAACAAGAAGGAGACTGCAGCTGCAGCTAGGCGTGGTGGCAGACCTTTAATCCCTGCCTCTCAGCAGGAGAGGGGCAGGAGAAGCAGGCAGATCTCTGGGAGTTTGAGACCAGCGGGTCTACATAGCGAGTTCCAGGACAGCCAGAACTACACAGTGAGATGCTGTCTCGAGCAAAAAGAAAAAGGCGAAAGTAAAAAAGAAGTGTGCAGCTGTTCGGTGCTGGCTTCTTCCACCCTCCTGCCTCCTGAATAACACCGAGGAGGTCGGGAGACAGCTTGTCTAATCTGACTCTTTCCTTCCACCAATCGGGTCCGAGGGATCGAATTTAGGTCGTCCTCAAGTTTGGCGACAGCGCCCCTCTCATCCCACATGTGACATTTCTTCTCAACACTTCGTCTGGCTTCAGAAGCTGTCCAGGTCTGTAACCTCGGTCTGCGCTGTTTCTTCCTCCGTCAGGGAATCACATGCGTGTTGCAGTGCCCTCCTACTCTTTAAGACCATTTCGTAGTCTCCAAATACTCGCTGAGCTTTTGCCTCCCCACACCAGTGTCCCGGCTCCCTCCGCACTTCCACACGGTCTTTGCCACTTTCTCTCTTTATGATGGCAGTTTTTACAACATGGCCCGAGAGTTGTTCTTTTCTAATGCTCATGTTTCCAACATGGTGAGGTCTGTAATTTTGATACTGGCAGGAATTAATAATCTCCTTGTTATGTTCCTAATTAGTTTTTCATCAAAATCACTGTTAGAATCTGCTCATTATTCTGTTGAGGCTTCCCCCCTCAGGTGGCAAGCCAGAGGTATTCCAAGGAGCCTTTAGTCTATTAAAGGCTCCATGGACCCATCTTCTCCCCCATTCAATTAAGAATCTTGCCTTAAACTCTCCCAGTGGGATCTAGGTGTTTTGACAGAGTCCCCCAAATAGCCCAAGGTTTCCAGGAGACCCAAAATGTTCTTGGTTTACTGCTTGGGTTCTAGGTTTTAGAAGACAACATCCAATTACCATGCTGATAGACTGTAAGATTGTCTCTTGCAGTTATCATGATGGTAGACTGTAGGATTGTCCCATGCAGTTATCATGATGGTAGATTGTAGGACTGTCCCATGCAGTTATCATGATGGTAGACTGTAGGACTGTCTCCTGCAGTTATCATGATGGTAGACTATAGGACTGTCTCCTGCAGTTACCATGATTGTAGACTGTAGGACTGTCTCTTGCAGTTACCATGATGGTAGACTATAAGACTGTCCCATGCAGTTACCATGATGGTAGACTGTAGAACTGTCCCATGCAGTTATCATGATGGTAGACTGTAGGACTGTCTACTGCAGTTACCATGATGGTAGACTGTAGGACTGTCTACTGCAGTTACCATGATGGTAGACTGTAGGACTGTTTCCTGCAGTTACCATGATGGTAGACTGTAGGACTGTCCCATGTAGTTATCATGATGGTAGACTGTAGGACTGTCCCATGCAGTTAACATGATGGTAGACTGTAGGACTGTCCCATGCAGTTACCATGATGGTAGACTGTAGGACTGTCTAGTGCAGTTTATTGTTTTTGTAATTCCTGAATTCTAGAGGATGACCCCCAGAAGGAATGACAGGAAAGTTTCATATAGACTGAGAATCCCACTTCTGAGGTCTGGTTTTTGGGATTCTCCATTTTAAGCAACCAGACTCCTAAGAGACTCAGGGGAGCTTCTGAAGGTTTATTGTTTCTGAGTTCAGTCCTGTTTGGTATGAGAGGACACTGTTTTCTGCTACCTTCATACATTATCTTAAAACGTATTTTCCTTACTGTTACTGTAGGTATGCATGATGCGTGTGGGCGTGGACATGCCGTAGCCCATGTGTGACGTGTGTGGGTGTGAACATGTAGCCCTTGTGTGGAGGGTATGTGTGATGTGTGTGGGTGTGGACACACCATAGCCCATGTGTGGAGGCCAGAGGACAACTCTGTGGAGTTATTCTCTCTTCCCATCTTCATATGGGCTTGGGGGGTTGCACTCAGTATCTACTGAGTCATTTTACCTGCCCCGACTTTATTTTTGAAACATCTGATTTTGAAATAATTACAAGCAGAAAAATACAGACAAATGAGTATTTCAGAGATCGTCTGTACAACTTTTATCCAGATTCTCCAGTTTTTTAGTTGGAATATTAATTTTATTTCTTTTGCATTATGTTGGGAATCACTTGGGAGAAGATGTCATATATTTTGTGCCTTAATATGTCTGTACATATTTTCTAAGAACCAGAATATTCACTCATGTCACTAGAATACAGTTATTAAAAATAAGAATGATAGACCATCTTTTTACTACTAATCCATATTCTACTTGTCAACTATAGCACTAGTGCCCTTTCTACTCTCCCTGAGTGCGGGATCTACCCCGGCCTCACACAGTATCTTTAGTTGGCATGTTTCTTTTTTTTTAATTCGAGGAAAGCATTTTAATCTTCATTTTTCATTATATTGAAACAAAATACTAGTTATTTAACAGAATTTTAAAATTTGGGCTTTATATAATATTTCCCGATGATAGAAATCAGGTTATGTGTTCTTGACCAGAATTCTGCATTAATCTTCATAGATGATGTTGGGTGCATACATCCAAGGTCACACACATGAGGCTGGCTTGATAATTATTAATTTAAATTTCATAAATGGATCAAGGTCTAACTGGTTTTACTCTTATGAAGTTACTTTTTTTTATAAGATTGTATTTAATAAACATGATGCAGAGACAGACACGCTTTATGACCAGTTTTTATCACTCATCTTGTTATTCATTGGGTTCGAACCCAAGATTTAATGTTCATTGATAATTTCTACTCAGTTTAATATGGTGATATTCTTTTATTATTATTTATTTATTTATTAAAGATTTCTGTCTCTTCCCCGCCACCGCCTCCCATATCCCTCCCCGTCCCCCAATCAACTCCCCCTCTCTCATCAGCCCTAAGAGCCACATCTAGTACTGTCTCCAAATCCATCAGCATTCTGGGGTATAGAAGAGGCCTTTTCTCTTCATTTGTTTATTTGGCAACAATTTCCATGATTGCATAGATTCATACCTTTTATATAGGAGATTTTATCTGTTATTCTAATGCCCAAAGAATCAGACGCTGAGTGCGAACCCTCTTTTCTCCCCTCATTGTTCCCCTCTCCCTCTTAATGCTCCTTCTCTTCCTCCCATTTCTATGTCTTCTCCCTTCCTCCTGTGCCTCGATCATCCTCTGAAAGTGTTTCCTTACTTTTTGGAATAGGAAGGTTTCCTGGGCTCATTATCCATCGTTGCCCCAGGTCTGTAACCAGTCTCTTCTTCAAGGAACTCTCTGGTTCTTTTAGTGGAGAATGATGTTCAGAAGCCAGGACTGGGGTGTTAGACGTGCTTGCTGCTGGCATGGCATTACATTTCAGTTTTTTTCAGCAAATGAAACTAGAATATAAAGTTTACAGGCATTATTATTACTGTGGATTTCTCTTGACACCTGCAAGTCTTTTCTGCTGCCTCTTTCTTCTCTTCTCCTCTCCTCTCCTCTCCTCTCCTCTCCTCTCCTCTCCTCTCCTCTCCTCTCCTCTCCTCTCCTCTCCTCTCCTCTCCTCTCCTCTCCCCTATTCTCCCTTCCCTCCCTCCCTCTCAGACAGTTTCTCTGGAGAACCCTGGCTGTCCTGGTACTTGCTAATCAAACCAGGCTGATCTCAAACTCATAGCAATCCACCTGTGTCTGCCTCCTAAGAGCTGGGTTTAAAGGTGTGTGCCACCATGACTGGAATCCTTTTTTTTTTCCACATTGAGAATCCAGGATCTTTAAAACATAAACAAATGTACTTATTTTCTTAGCCCTATAATATACATAAAATAGTTACAAAGATTCTGCTCCTGTGTTTGTACAAAATAAACTTGTTGAGAAGAGGTCAAGGTTTGTTTCTGTGATTTTGTTTTTCCTTCGACTTAAGGTATATAGAACACTCTGCTCACAAATATCTGTATTAGTCCTTTGTTTAAATGTCCTTCAGTATGTTTCTATTATTTAGTTCTACTTCAGTTGAATTTATTTCTTTCCATTTTCATTTATTTTTTTATGCTCTGTGCTGTAGCGGTAGAAACTCTATTCCAATTTAGCAGTTAGAAACCCTATGTTACCTGCTCTTGTTAATGGACTTTTATCTTTGAGTATTTAGACTATTAACGTACATTTGGAAATCAGAATTACATAAAAGGCATTCTCAGAGCCCTTTCATTTTCTCTCATCTTTTCAGTCTTACCCCACTTCTCCAGAGTTAACCAGTTTTGTTGTTTACTAATTTACTGTCTCTGTATTTCTTTTTATAAAAACAAATACAAAGATTTGTGTATAGTTTACAGTTTATTCTCCTCTCTACCTTTGATTTAAAAGATAATATTCAGAATATTCTCTTTTGTGCTTTGTATATTAACTTCTTAGTACCTGATAGAAATCACTCTATTTACAAAGATTCTCCTGTGTTTTCTTGTTGTGAAATAGTTACCTAATACATCATTGCTTTGTATGGTACAGTTTATTCGACCCATTTCTAGTATTAGGACATTTAGATAGTGTACTAGCTAATTTTTATAGTCAACTTGACACAGTCTAGAATCACCTGAGGAGAGTCTTAATGAGAAATTATCTAAACCGGTTGTTTTTTTTGGCAAGTCTGTGGGGGATTGTTTTGTTAATTTAAGACAATCCAGCCCAGTGTGGGCAGCACCATTCCCCAGGTAGGAAATCCTCAGCAGTGTAAGAAAGGAAAAAGCTAGCCAAGAGCATGCCAGCAAAGGTCCACGTGTTGTCTCTCAGCACATGTCTGGGTGTGATGCTTTTACTCCTTCCCCTGACTTTGAGGCAGTAATGGACAGCAGCCTGGAACTGCAAGACAAAAAGGACTGTTCCCCTGAAGCTGCTTTTCGTTTGGACATTTTCTCACAGCAACAGAAAAGAAACTAGAACAGGTGGCTTTTTGTGTTTTGCCAAATATTAATAATTGAATGTTGACTAAATTCATGAGCTTTTTAAGGTATCGGTGCAGGTGTTAATGTCTAAAAGTGGGATCAATGGATAGAAGAGTAAAATGTATACGTCAGAAACCGCCAGAGACTAAGGGTAGCTCAGTGAGAAAGGGATCTGCTGTCTAAGCATGAAGACCTGGGTTTGGATCCCCAAGTCCACCTTACAGCCAGTAACTCTAGCCCTGGGTGGTGGAGCCCAGGAGAGCTCCAAGCCACTCTAGCTACAATGCTGGGCTTCAGGTTCAATGAGAGACCTTGTCTCAAAACACTGAGTGAGGAAAACCTACCTTGATATTAACTACTAATCCTCCACATGAGCTTTTCGGGCAAGCGCACCTTCACACATGCAAGGAAGAAAAGCATTTGCCAAATTCCTTTCATACTGTCTGTACAACGGTGCTATCCACTCCAATATATGAAAGAGATTCCTTGTGGCCTTATCGTAGAGTGAACTGTCAAGGTTTTGATTCATTTTCTCAACTTGATGTCATCTCGCCGTGAGCTAGGAATCACTTCTCTTGGGATAAAGTTGAACATCTTATGGCATATTCGAGCATGGTTTTCATGTGTTTTGAGAAATTATTCATAACTTTGCTTACTTCTTAATGATTTTTCTTTTCTTTTCATCGATTTTGGACATCCTTTAAGTATATTTATAGGTTCTTTTATATTTCTTAATTTCCACACATATGCATAAATACCCATGGGGCCCAATATTTTTAAAAGACTCTTTTTTTCCCCCTAAGGATGGAGTGATGCCTCAGTGGTTAGGGACACTGACTGCTCTTCCTGAAGACTTGATTTAAATTCCCAGCACGCTCTTGGCAGCTCCCAACTGACCAATCACCTAGCCCCTGGAGTGATCAGAAAGGGGAGATGGATTCAAGGTGAAGGCAAACAAGAACCAGCTAGGATTTTGTGAAGATGGTCTGAAATCAAAGTTATTTTCTGTTACCTCTAAATTTGCAGCGTGACCACTTTGCAGAGACTAAGGCAGCTCGTTACTTGTGGGTCTAAACATGCATCCCCATCACGATGCGGAGGAGCTGAAGCTGGCAAAGAAAAGCGCAGTTACAGGTCTCGGTCAGTGAAGCATTCACGCATGCGCATCAGATTCCGTCTATAGTGTCCTTGAACATCCAAGGATCCCAGCCCTCGGAGGCAAAGGTGCAGTTTGAGACTTCAATTTGAAGGTGGCTGGTGTGCCCAGCAAGTTCTGTGCTAGTTAGGACTTCGGGAGAAACAAACACGACACCCTACCCACCTGTCCCCATTCTCCCAAAATAATCTTTGTGACCTGTCTTAACCAGGAGCATCTAGGACAGGGAATCCTTCTTAAATAATCTTTTCTGTATTGTGAATTTTTAATCTAAAATGATTTATCATTTGTTTGAGATGTGTCTGGTATGGTCTCTTTTGGGAAATATTTTTAGTAGTTCCTGGCTTCTATTTCAAAGTGTAATTATTATCCCCTGACATTAGAAATCTACCTTCTCAGTCATATAATCTAGATTAGCATGGCTGTTCTTCTCTCAGCACTAAAGAACCTTTTCCGTTGACTCAGGATGTGGCTGTAGCCGGCACCCAGCTGTCAGTCTAAAGGGCATGTCTTTGAAACCATGGATTTTGTTCTCCCTATTGTAAAGATCTGCTCCTTGTCTTTGTTGTAGGAGATTTTCATAACCTATCTCAGTGTATACTTCTTTTCAATTTTTGAGCCCAGGCTATATTTTTGATTTGTTTCTTTTGTGTCTGGTTCATTATTATTAGTGAGTTCTCTTGTTTATTATTTTCACATGTGGCCTCGCCTGTATCACCTTCTCATCTCTCCCAGGCCTCTAGCCGCTGTGTGGGACAGCTAGAAAGAGATTTCCTCTTTCTTTCTTTTTCTTTTTCTTTTTTGCCACTAAAAGACGATTTGATCTCACTGTGATGAGAGGCTAGGGCTTTTGAAATTCTTTGAAAGTTTTTAAGGTGTGCTTTAAGATTTTGTGGATTTGAAAATGAAATTGAAGTTGTTTTCAACTCTTACCTCTTTTCCTGGTTTGTTCAGAATTGTGATTTGTGCAAACTTAAAGAAGTAAGGGTGCCATTTTTATTGTCTTCTATGCCTTGTATGACATGAAGACCACGTGCTGGTCTGTTTGGTTCTCCACTGCCAGCGTAGCCACCTACACACATGTGCTTGATGACCTCAAGCTGTTCTTCGAAGTGTGTGTGTGTTCGCTTGATCCGGCATAAAAAGGTTCTTGAGCAAGCGGAGAATGTACCCTAAAACCGAGATTTCTTATTATTGCATATTCCTACCTACAAGGGAGCCGGAATCCCTTTTATATTGGTCATTTAACTGATCCAATTGTAAGAGGTACCAAAAAGTTGGCACCAATTTTTCTAGGCCCCAAGTGTTTATTATTTCATTGTTATTGTTATTGTTGTTATTATTATTATTATTTTACCTATAGGATAGAATTACAGCAGAATAATCAGAAGGAATTTTCAATACCCACCTTCCCTGTTCCATTGTCTATTGTATAATTTTTATCTAAGACAATGCATGACTTGGTCTCTGTGAGAAAATGCTTGGTCTGATAAGGCAGAACTTAGGTAGGCAGGGAGGACTGGACTGAATGCTGGGAGGAAGAAGGCAGAGTGAGGGGATGCCATGGATCCGCCACCTGAGATAGACATGATGGAACTTTGCTGATAGGCCACGACCTCGTGGTGATATTCAGATTAATAGAAATGGGTTAAATTAAGATGTAGGGGTTAACCAATACAAAGCTAGAGCTAATGGGCCAAGCAGTGATTTAATGAATACTGCAAGAGAGGTAACTCTAGGATCATGATATCATTGGGTCTGAGGGGAGCCAGAGTCATCAGGCAGCTGGTCAAACATCTGAGGTGCTCCTTGTGCCTCCGTTGGGGAGTAGGAACACATGGGAATCCAAGGCACATTCTTGTCCCAGAATAGCATTGAAATTTGTTTGGCTGCCTATCTACAGATTACCCTTTCATATGACAGGGTAGGGGGAAGAAGAGAGGGAGAGCAAAAGATGGGAGGGAGAGGAGGGAAAGGAGAGGGAGAAGAGGAGAGGGAGAGAGGAGGAGAAAGGAAAGGAGGGAGGGAGAGAGAGAAAGAGAAAGAGTTGCCCAACAGTGTTCATTTGGTAATCTGGGAGAGAGAGAAAGAGAGAGACAGAGAGAGAGACACAGAGACAGAGAGAGAGACAGAGTCACAGAGACAGAGAGACAGACAGACAGAGACAGAGAGTGGAGAGTTGAGGATGCCTGGCTGTAGAAATGTTGGTCTGCAGTATAGACCGAGTCTGTAAAGTATTCATGTAGCCCCGTGCATGCATGCTCTTTCCCAATTCCAGTCACTCCTCTTCCTCACCCTCACCTTATTGATGGAATTTCATGATGCACCTGCGCTAACCTCCTCTCCCCTAGCTCAAGCCTTTTATTAAAACACGTAGGTTAACTGTGTGGTTTTTTTTTTCCCTGTTGCTCTCTTTCTCTCTTTTCTATTCAAAATAAACTATAAGCTGGATACAGAATCAGGTTCACGTGGGAGGGGAGGACCCCTCTTTATTTAAATACTTTGAAGAATTCACAGCAGCTTAGCCAAGATACCCATTTCCTCCCAAACTCACATGATTATGCTAATTCAGAAGAAACGTGTTGATGCACTATTAAAAAGCATGATCTGTTTTCAGCTTCTGGGTAGAGAGGAGAGCAGCAGCCTTTAGTGGCCGTGTCAGTTGTGCCTGTATTATTATGTGCAGATGTGCCAGCTGCCAGTAGGCATTTTCTCTCTGATAGCGCTAACCACTTAACCGTGGGTCAGCAAGGTGCAGCTCTCAGCCAATAGATCTAATTGCAATCCTTCTATGTTCCCCGTGATTGCAGGTTTCTCTGGCTCTATAAACAAATAGTAATCAACTAAACCTGTTACCTCTGAGTAGAGATGTCACGATAGGAAATATTAACTGTTCAAAATACAGTAATGACGGCTTAAAACTGTATTTGTTTCTTGAAAATAAAGAAAAAATTGTAGAAAGAAGAGAAAATCAGAGACTGAAGAATTGGAATTCTGAAGGGCCCCTCTGGCTCTTTTCCCTCTCCATAAAAGCATCGCATGTGTGTGCGATGTGTTTTATGTGGTCAGATGCAGCGTAAATATTGTGTGCATCTTTCACTGTAGTAACAATGCATTAGCAGCATCACAAATAAGCTCTGCCTCAGCATCTACATTTTTATGACATTTTTATGTTAATGCAAGTCAAACTTATGTTTTGTGAGGTATCTAATCCATCCCAAATTAATCCATTTGTATTCCTATAATCCAATCAGCTCCAGCCTCCGCTGCTGAAAAGTTAGATGTAAAGTCCAAGGCAGAAGCATGGCAGCAAGGCCGGGCCCAGGGAAGCCTTGCTCTTTGAAGGTAATTTCCCTTGTTGGCACATGGAGGCAGTATCGGTTTGATGGACAGTGGGGGTAAAAGAGTGACCTGGGCTGAAGGCACCAATGTAGATGATACACTCTTAGCACATTGCTTTTATTATTGAATTGCGCTTTCTTGATGCTATTTGGTAATGTTTCCATTGACTTTAACTCATAATCTCTGATGAAGTTTTCAGTCTCAGGGCCAGGGTTTAATCATGTCCTTACTGGTTTGTGGACTCTATGGTGACCTTTCTTGAGTGCTGTTGTGTACAATCTATAGATATACACTACACATACTTAAAATTCAACATGTAGAATTTTATCTGCCGAAACTTAAATTCATGTTTGTATATTCTATTTTTCTCAAATCAGCTCACTAAGGATGAAAGACTACCTGGACTTTGTTTGGGGTGAATTCTGGGCTTCATAAGTGCTCTTTTCTGTTTTACTGAGGCTAAGCAAGGTACACATAATTCCTCTAGAAAACTGAAAAGATGATGTTTGGTGTAGTAGAAAAGACACCAAATTACACTCTTGGGTCAAGATTCAATAAAATATGAAGAATAGCCCCAAATCTTGAAAATGAATAAAACCTAAGTAAAAGGGAGGTCATCCCATATGCAGTAGAAAGCATAACATTGTTAAGATACTAAGTTCAAAATCCTAGTGAAAACTGCAGGATTTCACCAACTTCAAGATTTATTACAAAGCTAATCAAAACATAGAGTAATGGTACAGAACAGTGGTTGATAAAGGTGTTAATACATTCAACCAGGAAGCCATTGTCTTTTAAACAAATGCCCTGGGAAAGATGGATAGTCACATATAGAAGAAATGAAGTCGGTCCTGTTCCGAAAGTGTTCATGACCTAAAACTATAAAATGTGTAGAAGAAAGTATTGAATAAAAAGCTAATTATGCTAGATTTTGCAATGATATCTTGGATATAATATCATAGTCACATAGACACAAAAAACAGGTTGTACTTTATAAAATTAAAAAATATTAATGAAAATAAATTGTTAATGGACTAATAAGATATATATATCTGATATGGAATTCATAGTAAGTCTATAACTTCCAAAGTAAATAGAGAAAAAAGACTAACAACAAAAACTAAAAAATGACTAAGAACTTGAATAGACCTTTCTTCAAAAAGGATAAATAAAAACATGGAATGATGATTGACATTGTTAATTAGTAAAATGCTAACCAAAACTATAATGTGGTACTCATACACATTAGCATGGTTCCAAAAAGCAAGAAAGTAAGGAAGCCTATGCGAAAACACACACACACACACACACAAAGCACTAGTAATGGTGTGTAAAAAATGGGAACGGTCATGAATTGCTGAGAGAGGGGTAAAAAAAATACAGCCACTACAGAGAACAATGGTAGGTTCTCAAAAAATTAAAACACATTAACTGTATAATACAGCTTCTGTAATTTCTCTTCTGAGTAAATTAGTCCACAAGAACTAAAGCAGGATCTTGAGATTTTTTTTGTACCCATTTCCATAACAACATTAATCATAAAACTACAACATGAAGGCTACAACACTACAATACCATTGAATGGGTAAGCAAAATGTGGCACATGTGTATAACGAAGTGTTACTGAAACCTACTATTTTTAATTTTTTAATTATTTTTCTAAATGTAGATGTTTTGCCTGCCTGCATGGCTGTGCATCTGATGTGTGCCTGAAGTCCATGGAGACCAGAAGAGGGCATCCTATCCCCTAAGACTGGAGTTACAGACATTTTGAGCTGCAATGCGTGTGCTGGGAATTGAACCCAAATCCTCAAGAAGATCAACCAGAGCTCTTAACTGCTAACCCATCTTTCCAGCCCCTTATTACTGAAGCTATAAGAAGTTCTGATGTGTGCTACAATGTGCCAAGTAAAACAAACCAATCATAAAAAGAAAAATACTTCTGGTGGTCTGAAAGGAAATGACCCCCCAAAGTTGTGGCACTATTAGGAGGTGTGGCCTTGTTGGGGGAAGTGTGTGTCTGTTGGGTTAGGCTTTGAGGTCTTTTTTTTTCTCAAGCTTCCTTCAGTGTGACCATCAGTTGACTTCCTGTTGCCTGCAAGAGGCAGGATCCTTGGCTCCAGCACCACATCTGCCTGCATGCCACCATGCTCCCAGCCATGATAATGCCTTGAATCTCTGAAACTGTAAGCCACCCCATTTAATGATTCCCTTATAAGAGTTGCCATGGTCATGGTGCCTCTTCACAGCAATAGAAACCCTAAGACAATACTGTGTGATGTTATGAAACATGAGATACCAGGGACAGTCAAAGGATAGACAGAGAAAGTAGTTCATTGATTGCCAGGGGCTGGGAAAAAGTAAAAAGGCGTTATGGCTTAATAGGTAGAGAGTTTTAGTTTAGAAATGAATGATGGTTACATTTGTATAGCAATACAATTGTAATTAGTGCCATTTAGCTGAAGGGTTACAAATGGGCATGAGAGTAAATTTTATGCATATATATATTCTTCTATAATAAAAATATTATAGAATCTTTGTTTCTAATGGAAATGGTACATAGTACAATCAATCTGCTAGCTTGGGTTCAAATCTCCACTCTACTGTATACTTAACAACTCAGGAAGTCCCTGCTCCAGTCCTTGATTTTCTTGTCTATTACGAGAGGTTGAGCCCTCACTTAGGTTGTTGTGCGTATCCAGCAAGGGTAGAGGTAAACGTGGCTGGCTTTTGGGAAGAGCTGATTCTGTGTAACCCATCGGCATTGTTGTTATCAGGATTGTGAAGTTAAGGACTATGAGGATTCTCAGTGTTAAGAATTTTATGAATGAAGAGACTGAGTGAAGGACCGAGGTCCAGAACAGCCAAATGCCCTCCTCATAACAGCACAGCTATGTGGGGCAGAGCTAGGCGACTCATGGATTGTCTGTCCTGTGCAATCGGTCAGCTGACCGGCTTTGGGCTTCTCTGTAGAGAACAAATGTGAGCAATACTACCAAAGGTTCTGACTTTGCTGCAGTCCTAAAGCGTGTAGCTTAAGGCAGGCTCTCTTGCCCTTTGGGTTCGCTGCTCTGGAGATGAAGGGGCGTATCCCCCGGCATCCCGTAGTGATGAATTTCTGGACCACAGGCAGCGGGTTTAAACCCTTTCCTCCAAGTCTCCATCTGGATTAAGTCCTGCTGCCCCAAGCCCTGATGGTTTCTGAGGATGTCACACATATCTACCTGGGGCTGGCTGGGACACAGCCGGAAATTTCCAGGAAGCAAAGACAGTCATTCATCGTCTTTTGTTTCTTCTGGGCTGGTTCTATCTGACCGTCAGATGACTATCTTTGCTTCCTGGAAATTTCCGGCTGTGTCCCAGCCAGCCCCAGGTAGATATGTGTGACATCCTCACAGGGTTTGGTCCGCCAGTTTCTGGTGAGCAGGGACAGGAAAGAAGCCTCAATCAGGACTGAAAACCAAAGCCCAGGCATTATTTTTATCTTTTATTCTATAATTTTGGCTCCTGGTAAAGATGGCCTCCTCTGAATGTGGCGTTCTTTGTCTGTACCACAGTCTCTGCCTAGAATTGCCCATGCCTGTGAGGTTATGGGGTTGCTTTGACTGCGAGGGGTTTATGGGAAAGAGGCTCCTGCCAACCGTTGTCATAGAGCGAGACTTTCTTCCTTGAGCTCTCCGGCGTGACACAAGGCAAGCCTCCTTTTCTGATTTGGACTTGACTCTAATGGGTCCACATGGCTCATACTCGGAGGGACACGGTCAGCTGTTTTTATGAGAGGAGAGAAAATGACGGTTGTGGTAGTGGTGATTTGTGCTTGTGTAGGTGGGGGCGGGCTTGAAGGGATGGAATTGGCTTGAAAATTTGCAGTGGGCTCTTTTTCTCCTTTAACATTGCGGCTGGGTAATTAGCAAAATGCGCACAGGGTTTTATCCATATTCATGCGCCCTTTCCCACAAGCATAAACAATCCAGTCTCTATTATTTCCTTGCCTGTGCAGCTCCCCCCTCTCCCTGCCACCTGCAGAGCCCTGTGCTGCTCTGCTCACTTCATTCTGGCTCTGCTTGGGGGTTGGGGGAGCCTCCCACGGTTGGGCGTGGGCACCAGTGAGGAACTTAATGGTGAGCAAAGGAGCGCGCGTGCCTCACCGGGGCAGCATCTGTGGCCAGCTGGAATTTTCAACAAAGTAGATTAGCAGCTCTGATTACATGATCCTTGAGAGGACTGAGAGGAATGGGTAGGGTCACATAATTGCTCCTGTGTGACAAAGAATATCATGACGCAAAAACGGTAGGGCAGTTGGTTGCTTTGCTCTTCCAGGCCCACGGTCCACTCCCTAAGGTGATTTGACTGGGTCTTTGCCCTGGTAGGTTGACTTCAGAGGACCCTTCGTCGGTGTTCCTTGCCTTCTGGCATCCAGAAGCCAAGGAGGCTTTGATATGAGATTAGAAGAGGTTAGGATTTGATGGTCCACCCAAGTGGTGTTGGTGTTGGTCTTTCTGTAACCAAATCACTTTTGGAGGCTGATTTTCCATGCTTATATCCATCACCATTTTCAGACCTATAAGTGTTAATGGAGCCTCCTGTGTCTCTGTAAAAAGTGCTCTCTATGATTGTCCTTTTCTATTAAGTTCTTAGAGAGACCAACTCTTGCCTACTGGGGCCCCAGCTGCTATGAATAACTTGCCAGTGACCACACAGCAGAGCCCAGCATTCCTCTGCACTCGCTTGGGTTACTCCTATTGGGAGATGATGGTCTCCTTTTCAATCCCCTCTCAGCAGGCTCTGAAACCACCAGCTGATAAGAGATCTGGACCCTGTCCATGTGCCCCAATCCTTATGAATATGCATTAGTGTTTATGACTGACTTCTCTTTGTGGAGACAATAACTCAAGCACGAGCACAAACTGTGTGAAAGGCACAGTGTTTGCTCTGTTTGGGACATGTCCGTTCTGCCACAATGTCAGGAGATGTGGCGAAGTCAGTATGAGAGGTCGCGTTAGCTATCATGTTGACTCCCTTTGAACCCAAGTCTCTCCAGTAACTAGAATTTGCTTGGCCTCTCTAAATTCAGCGTTTGGGAGGACACAGACAGCCCTTATCACTCTTTTTCCACACACGCATGAAAACAAACCATTGTAACTCTGTATTCATGATCTGACAATGGGAGGTCAGCCCCAGCCACGTGTTTTTCCTCCACAGTCCCTGGATCTTGTCTTTCTCACCTGGTGCACAGGCAGAGACAAGCATACCACATGCTCCAAGGGTTGCCAGGGTGAGGGCCGAAGTCAATAGAACTCTGCTGTCTGTCCGTCTGTCTGTCTTTCCCTCATCCAAAAGAGTTTACTATCAATTGTACACATTATGTAATTGGTAATTATTTACTGCACGCTTAGTGTGCACCCAACACGTGATAGACTACAGAAGGGCTGCTGAGGGAAATCAAGTGCAGTGTTTGTCTTCAGGAAGCTTCCACATTTATTAGGGAAGCGTGACTAGTCTGAGAGGGAAAGTACTAGAAAGACAGGAAGCTCTTTTATGTGCAAAGGCCAAATGACACATTGCTGAAGATCATATACAGTTACGGCTTGAGGGAGATCGTCATGACAGCGCTGGAAAAGCCTCATGAGAGACTTCTGGAAGGAAGCATGCGGCTAATACTGGCAGCTGAATTTGACATGACCACAGGGTGAACACTGGTGGCTGAAGTTGATGTGACCACAGTTTTCTCTTCTTTCAAGCTCAAAGCCACTTTTGGATAAAGGACGCAGAGATTGAATTTGATCTTGACAGTCAGGCTGTAATCCCCGCTTCACGGCTGCCATTGTCCACCCTGTGGCAGCCTTCAGCTTAGGAAATCTTCCCTTCTGTCCTACAGAACAGAAGATGTGGATGGTGACAAAGTGCCCTTACTGGTGGTGACATATTTCCACGGAAAGTCATTTACACACAGACACTTGGTTCCCAACTCCATTCTTCCCTAACACCCCAAAGGGAGAGAGTAGCTTGAAAAAAAAAAATCACTAAGAAGCCCTTAACCTTGTAACATACAGTTTTTGCTAAAAATATATATTAATAATATATTATTGAGCGAGCATAGATGAAGAAGGCCAGGGAGGGAGGAAGCAATAAGAGCGTGAGCAAGGTCAGTGCTCTTTGCCCGCAGACTCTACAATCAATAAGATCTGGTCAATAACTGCTTTATTACTGCACTACCACCCGGAGCAAAATCATTTTTAAATTAAGAATATATTTTGCAAAACTGAATTAACAATATTGAATATTTTGCTCTTTGATATGGCTAGCCTTCAAAATCAAATTATTAAGTATGGAAAATGCTTACTGGCTGAAGCTTTTCTTTCTTCTTCCTCCTCGGTTTCTCAGCCTCGTTCCCTCTCTCCTTTTGGTTGTCCTCAACTCCACTTCTCCGCCCCCGCGCCCAACCCCCACCTTCCAGCCTAGGAAGGAAACAACAGCAGATTTCTAAGATCTCCGGCACAAATGTGGATGTAAATTAGCATTGAATCCAGCACATGGAAATCAGGGAAGGAAGACACATTTGTTGGAGTCCAACAAAACTTCATTTCCTCTGAGAGAAAGGACTAAGGAGAGAAAATGGAGAATTTTCCACATGGGTAAAAACTGAATGTGAAAGCCATCAACCTTTGGACTCCTGTACAATCTTTGGCAAGCCATGAAATCCCTCCATCGTCCCCTCCCACCTCTCACCCTTGTTTACCCAGCTCTGATCTTTCCTATTTCACACATGGAGGGGACAGAGGAAAGTTTTAATGATCTGTGTAGTACAGTTTTGAAGCTTCAGTAGTGTTAAATCCACCACCCTCCAAAAACAACAAAAAAGAGCAAAAACTGAAACACCAAACACATTATAAGATGTAGGTCTGTTATGAAAATTTTGCTATGAAAATGTGAGTTATCAAGGCCATCATGGGCCAGAGCCCTGGGAGGAGCTTCCCAATGTTATTAGACCTGATTGAATGGTGTCTTTTTTTGAAGAAACAAGATGATCACATTTTCAAATATTGTGATGAGGTCGTCTCTCTTCTGACGTCTTGGGCCACTTAGAACTGTTGGCCACCAGTAAGTAAAATCTCCTATGCATGTCATGTAGGTGGTTGGGCTTGGCTAATATTAAATATTATCAGATAGCAAACAAAACAAAGATTTGCCATTGTTCAATATTGCTTTGGGGAAAAAGTCTATGATTGTGCCCTGTATGTTTCAGAAAAACATGGTTAGTCTACCCAACAGTGTGTGACTTGCTATTCCTATCAGATGACAGGTTTGACTCCATGAAAGGGATATTTATGGAAAACATTTGTATTTTCTATTGCAAGAAAGAGGGGGGGAAAGGAAGTGAAAGAACTCTGTATCTATCTGTCTATCTATGGATCGTTCTATCATCTGTTTATCTATATCTCTCTCTGTATATCTATCTATCTATCTATCTATCTATCTATCTATCTATCTATCTATCTATCTATCTATCATCTATCTATCTATCTATCTATCTATCATCTATCTTTCTATCTGTCTATCTATTGATCTCTTTATCATCTATCTATATCTATCTATCTATCTATCTATCTATCTATCTATCTATCCATCCAGCTATCTATCTTCTATCATCTATCTATCTTTCTAATATATCTGTCTATCTATTGACTGCTTTATCCTATCTATCTATCTATCTATCTATCTATCTATCTATCTATCTATCTATCTATCTATCATCTATGGAGAAAGCTGTTGAAGAGAGTAGGAACTAGCATTTATGTAGTGCTTTCTCTGTAGTAGGCATATCTTACCTAATTTAATCTTTTCAACGACTTGAGGAGGTGGCTAGCATTGTTTGTGTCATGTAGGAAGATAGTTAATGTAAATACTTTGCCCAGGGTGTTGCTAAATGATACAAGTTAACTGCAAATGAATCTGGATCTCCAGTCTGTGCTCCCTTAGCACCCCATACCATTTTTCTAATTAATGTGTAACATTTTCAAGCCTATTGTCCAGCAAATGATTTTGACCAAACATAAAATACCTAACCTATTTAGTTATTTATTTTTTATCTTGTATATAGCTTCTGTATTCCTTTGAGGAGTCCATTCAACTTGTGGCCTTTCTGCCCCCAAAATAGACATGCATAAAATCTTCAAAAAGTGCTTCAGGTGAAGATTCTCTGGGCTGAGTACCCTAAAGAGACCCCCAAAAATTTACTGTCACAATTTCTATTTGAGACCAGGCCTATTATAAAAAGAATGCCAAGATCTGAGCACAGGAAAGTGGAGGAGAAATTGAGTTGCAGGTGGCTCTGCATGTGTCCTCAGATCTGACTTGTTCCTGGGAATTTGTGGCTGTGCCTCCCAGTGGTTGGTGAAAGACTGCATCAGGCGCATTCACTGGACTCTACTGTCACAGAAAAGACTGTCCAGTTGAAGTCTGCTTACACTTAAACTCAAAGTTGTTTCCCTGGCATTTTATGTCTCTGAAAAACTGTTGAGAAATTTCCTTTGTTGTTGTTGTTATGTACTGAGCACAGTTGAGTTCCTAAATGCATCTAGAACAGTGCTCTGCTTTGCAGAAAAAAAAAAGGGTCAATCCCAGTCTACTGTGAGCGTGTTACATTTCAGGACATTCTAGCTATCTTGATGAGTGTGAAGAATTAGCTTTCACTGAGGAGGGACTTTGCAGAGAAACAATAAAAAATTACTGAGATCTCCAGCCTGATACCTAGTTCTTGAATCAAGGCCTTCCTCGGGGCCCGGATCTCACCTTCAGGTCTGCTGTGATGGGCTTGCTTCTGGCATTGCTGTTGTGCTTGTTTCTTGTATGTTTTTCAGGCATTGGCAAGGTGCCAGACCCTGTACATGGTACAAAAGACACATGACTCCTTGATGATGGCCTGGTGGAGAAGAGACTGTTTACTCCCCTCACCGCCCCCGGACAATAAAACTACTATACTGTTCCATGGAAGAGGATCAGATGCCCATCTCAGTAACATAGGCAAAAGCCAACACATTGGAATTTCCATTTAGGAGTGGGAGTGTATTATCATCCTCAGGTAGCTTCAGAACACATCAGGAAAAACTTTAGGACACGAGAAGCCATTGATGAAGGTGCGACCTCAGTTGGAATGAAAACTCCAGGACTTAATGGTTTGTGGAGAGAAGCTGAGGTTTGGCACCATGTGACAGAATCAGAATCCCTGAAGAGGTCATGGGTGAAGGTACATCCTTAGTTGCAGTGGAAACCCCAGCATGTAAGAGATGACAGGACAGTGGGGTGACCACCCAGGACAGCAGCAGGTGTTCAGTAAAGCCTATGAGACAAGCTATGTGTGTTACAGATGGCAGCCAGAGAAATGGGGTTTATCAAACCCCTTCGGAGCCCAGAAGATCATGAGTGAGTCCCACGTGTCAGACGTTGAGCTACTGGGTTTGGGACTCCATGGCTGGGCTTTGGTTCTGCTTAAGTATGATTGTTTTTGTGCTCTGGGTCTTTCCCTTTTGTTTTCTTAAGAGCCAAGAGTTAGGAGATTGGATGTTTTGAAGAGAAATTGAGCTTTTAAAGTGTTTGATTTTCTGTAAAGACCATAGGACTTTGAAAAGTTATACTATGTTTTATACTGTGCTATTAACATGAGATAAGCAAGAAATGTAATGGTTTCACAGTGATGTGTTTTGTGTGTCAAGTAGACAGGGATCACTTGTGCTAGCTAGTTTTTTATTAACTTGAGACAAAACGGAATCATCTGAGTAAAGGAAACCTTAATTGAGGGGAACGATGTTCATCAAATTGGCCTGTGGGCGTGTCTGTGGAGTTATTTTCTTTATTAATGATTGTCATGGAAGGGTCCAGCCCACTGTGGGTAGTACCACCTTTGGGCAGACGGTGGCGGGTTATATAGGAAAGCAAAGGGAGCAAGTGAGTAGGCAATTCTCCTCTATAGTTTCTGCCTCCAAGTTTGTGTCTTGAGCTTCTAAAAATAAACCCTTCCCCCACCCCCAAGTCACTTTTGGTCAATAATTTATCATAGCAACAGGAAGCTAACTAGGAAAGACAGTATACATTAAATTGTTTTTCTGTCTGGGATTCACATAAGCCGTCTAGTAGAATGATGTTGTATTAGTACCTTTAAATATGTAAGGCAAAGAAAAAATGATTGGTGAAGGCATGCCAACTTGGTATTTCTAAAGACGGTAGGCAATCTCATCTGCAAGGAGCATGCACCCCATTTCCATAAAGGGTAATGAAGGTAGTCTTTAAAACAATGACAGAGAAATATTGGATGACTAAGAGCCCAGTGCCATATTTTTTCCTATGAAGGATGTAAAACTTACTCTAACGGTTTGAATAGCCCAAAGGTGAAGATGATTGTGCATGCTGCACGGACCAAATCCATTTCTAAGGTTATATTTTTAAAGTTAAAGCCAAAGTGTTAGCTAACCATTTCTATCTATCTGTCTATAGTTTTACTTTTGGAAAATCCCCCAACTGAAAGAATCAACATATTAGTAACTCATTTACTCAGGCCTTTCCCCTCCTGAGTCCTGACCTCGAGAAAACCAACACACGGCTAAGCAGCTGTTGCAGTGCAGAGTGTAGGACTAAAGATTTTTCTATCCACAAGGGGATGTTGAGCCCAAGAGGGGTTCAAAGATCCATAATAAGGTGGTACTTGGAACAATATGTTCCAGAACAGGAATCATTCTGGAATTGAATATGAGTGTTGGCTCTACCAGATGAATATGCAAGTAACTTTGGAGTCGTGATTAAGCAGAGAATCACCTATGGCTCCAAACCAAATCCTGCATCCCTCACGAAGAGCTTGTTGCCCCTCTCATCACATATATCCCTTCATACCAATGTTCGCACGACTCACCACCCATCCTGGCGCTTACTCACGTGCCAGCCTGTCCTGTTATTTAAGGGTGACAAACACATATGGCTTGGCTCTGCAGTAAGAGAACGTGAACATGCAGGTTCAATAACCCCTCATTTTAGGGTAGATGCCTGAAGCTCTGTTAGCATTGATAGAGTTGCATTTGATTAAATCTGATGAATATTGTTCTGCCTAGGTTGCTGTGTCGACATCCCCAGACTACCATGAAAATTTCCCTTTTCGTGTATCTTTGTCCAGCTCTGATTGTTCCCTGAAAGTTCCCCATGTCCTTACCTCTCTCTGCGACTGATGCCCAGACCTCAGTTCTCACTGGCCACTTGTGAGCCTTTCCTAATTGAGTGATGTCACCTAGCATCACCTCCAGCTTCCTTTTCTTTGTAATCAGGAAGAGGTTGGAGGTATTTTACCTAATTTAGATCATGCCTGTTAGTGCGCCAATGCCACCTCCTGTCTAGGGCACTAGGATGGGCTGTTTCCACGGAAGCATAATGTGCGTGGCCAAGGGCCAGTCCCTCTGACCTTCGGAAGCAGGAGGGTGGATCAGGAGGAGCTAATCCCAGATTGAGAGGAGCAGCCTCTCAGAACCGTAGGGACCCGCTTGGATGCCCATTCGCTTGATGTAGCTGCTGTTCTCATCCCTGTGGGGGCCCTGGTGTTCCGATGCAAGTACTGGTTCCAGTGAGTGACAGGTGCAGCCAACGGCCGCATGAGTTATTTCCTTTGGAGACCACAGCTGTGGCTGAGGCCAACGGATGGCAACACTGCCAGTGGGCTCTCTGGGAGCAATGCACTTGGCTGTCTCTAATCTCAGGAAGGGCTTTTCAACTTGATGAAAATCACCCAAGAGCCCCGGTTTTGGTTGCAATTGCATGAGCTTCAGAGAAGGGCGATACACAAAGGAGAGAATGTCGCAGGACTTTGGGGCCAAAGCTATAGAGCAGGACAGATTGCAGTTAGGTCCAAACTCTCCCACATTCAGTCTCTGCTCTCCAGTTGCCTAATGGGGGGTGGGGTGGGGTGAGGTAATTCCTAGCTTGTGTATTTAGTGCAAATATTGGTTAAGGTAAACTATTTTGTATAGTATCTAATGTTTGATACAGGCTAGCTATTGTTGTTACTACTGTCACAAAGGTGCGAAGAGACCTGGGAACTCACAGCTTCCTTCAGTCTTGATACCTGAATGGCGAGAGCAGCACCACTGTCCACAGCCCTAAGCAGGAGGATAGCCCTGGGTCTAGAATGGTCTTGGGCACATGAAGACACCACAGCACTTATGCTCACTGGTTTTCCTGTTTTCATTTATTAATACCCTTGAGCATCACCCCGAGATGTGGCCAGAGAGTTGCCTTGCGCTGATTTGGAACAGGAATTTGGTGGGGCCTACCAAAGCAGAGGAAGCAGCAACAGCTGCTTCTAGTTAGTTTGAGATTTGCAATACTTTATTCTCAAATTAATTCTTCAGAAGGAACCCAAAGAGGAAGGACCCCAGAGCTTTCTGCAGTAGTGGAACCCAATCCATTCATCCGTGTGCCTTCCCTTGACTGAGTGACCCCGAGGAGCTGGAGCTATCCCTCCTCAGACCCCGTGTTCGGACATTGTGTCATCTCGAGTTGCAGCTCCAAATAACCTGTTGCAAGAACATGTTTTGGAGTTGTCTTTCAGTATAAGAGGGCTTGCTGACAGAAACACAAACACATACTACACACAAACATGTGCCTCATACGTACACACTCATGCACACACATGCACACGCATACATGCACACTCATGCACAAGTGTGGCTTCAGTTCTCTTTCTTCATTTTTCTGTCTCTCCCTGTTGTCACCATTTGAAAATTGTGCAATTCTAATGGCAAGACATGTTTATATTCAAAAGAAATGGAAGCATCAGAAACCTCTGGCCTAAGAATGGCTATACATGGGAGGTATGGTTGAGCCATTTCCGACTAACGAGGAAAACCATGCTCTCTATGCACCAGGCCACACTCCTTTCCTTCACAGCAGGGGTTTGTCTACTTCTCTGTGTTTCTCTGCTTCAGTACAGTTTCTGGATCATGTCTCAGCTCGGTGAGGCATTCAGTCCAGAGGGAGAGAGTCAGAATGCTGACATCTGGCCTGGCATGCAAAAACAGGGCTTTAATTCATTCACCCACCATATAGTACGATAATTTCTTTCTAGATTTTTAGTACATTGGATGTTTCCAACCCCTTTTTGAGAACTGACTATCTCCCCTTCCTCTGAACTTATGGATACTGAGACTGAGGAACCTATATTGCTGATAACAGATGTGGGATCTACAATATCCCAAAGGGCAGCACCCAAAAGAGTTAGTTAGCAATTTAATAATAGAGCCATATTGATGGTGACTTTGTCTTGGCTTCTAAAGGGAGATTCTCTGGATGTGTCTGAATTGTGCAGGCAAGTTCAAGTTTTTGTAAGAAATTCCTAGCCATGTAATATGCAAAGCTGGTCTGTGAACTGTGGAGAAACTGACTTCTCTCCGCTTGCAAAACTGGAAGGAAACTAGTAATGAGTGGGGACCTTAGGCCAAGTAGACAAAGCTAACGGGGAGGGAGGATTGGGGTTCCCGGGCCAGGTAGACAAAGCTAGTAGGGAGGGATTCAAGAAGCAAAAAAGCAAACAAAATGACGATAGCAAAAAGGGCAGAATGTTTATGAGAACTGATTTGGAAAAGAATCCCTAAAACTGAGAAGAAATGGACCTTTAAAAGTGGACCGTTCAAGAGAGGATGGGAGCCCTCTCCTCTTTACCCATCCCTGAATCAAGTGTGTGGTACTGCGATTGTGTAACTGAGTTTGCAGTGGAGTTACAAAGGTCAACAAGAGAGGATGGGCAAAGGAGAGGGCAAAGATGATTGGAAAGGAGAGGCCCTTCTGAGTATGCTTCAGGCTCGTGGTAACTAGAAGTTGTCCTATGTTGATCCTTCACGAAGAAGGGTTTATTGTGTCTTCACACCTCTAGAAAGACACCTTGCAAAAGTCTCCTGATGTTCCATGTTCAGGAAGCTCTTCCCAGACTGAACTGTATGTCTCTGGTTACAGCTGACATTTCTAACCATCTTGAGTTGCCTTCATCCGTTTCTTCCCAGCCCTCCTTATCTTCTCCTTTGTAAGGTCAACTAATAGCTTGAGTTGTTCTCTATGAGGATCGCTCCCAGACCTCATGTCAGTTTTGAGCATGCCTCTATACCACATAGGTATTTTTATGGCGAGGAGGAGAGTCCTTCTGGGATGGTATTTTTACCCCCGGGTGGATCTGTGCTGTGAATAACCTGAGCCATTCTGGAAGCATCCCCAGACCGGGCAGGTGGCAGCCCCATTTGCTCTTTCCTAAGCGCCAAGGCAGAGAAGCAACTCTGGCTCCTTCTCTCTGGACCGCGTGCCTCCGGAACACAAAACTCAGTCACAGACACCATATTTAAATAGAGCAGGGAAAAGACGAAAATAGACCAAAAACCTGTCCATGTGGGCCAGGAAAGCTGCATTTCCAATATGCTGTTAGCGAGACCCTGCTGAGATTCACAAAGCAAATAGTCGGGGTAGAACCTGGATGGTGAGCAGAACGACCACCCATGGGTTCAGCTCTGAGAACCAGTGTGGGTAAGACTGTTCTGGGGCAAGGTCTGAGGTATGGAAGACACAGGCAAGATACTTCCTTAGGGTATGAGGAAGTAAGACCTAAGCAACTAAAACTATCAGAGGCAATGCAAAGGCTTTATGGTTCAGAGAGGTGGTTTGCAAATCTCTGCGCTAAGGAGATCTTTGGATAGGCTTCAGAACCTCAGGAGATGAAGCACATGTCAAAGAGGGGCTGCTGTGCTTTCTTCTTGCAACATCAGGGTTGTAGAGAAGGTTAAAGACAACATGCAGTCATGGCCAGGAACATCTCCATCAGCTCTGAGTAGATTAGCTGCAGAGAACCACCCTCCAACCTGATGAAAGCCAGAGAGAGCAGAGATGGCTACAGGGGAAGGGTACACAAGGAAGGCCCCCTGTCTGAGAGGCATCTGAGAGCGAGCCGACCTTGGCCCCAGTAGCTTCTGGCTGCTTGTCATCGGTTGATGGCTGTGGGAGGCTTTACCTTCCAAGCATGGTTATGGTTGAGGGCTACAGTTGATGTCAACCAGAGAAGACAGACAAAGGAGTTTTGGCTATAACACCCAAGAGAGTCATTTAGAGGTCATTTCCTGTCATCTGGACAGGCTGATGTCCCTATTCTATCTCCATGAGCCCAGGGACAATGAATCAGAGTAAAAATTGTGAAGAATAACATGGATTAAGTCTTCTAGCAAAAGAAGTTCAGCTCCAGAGTATATCTGGAGGGGAAGGTTAGAAAAGATTTAAAAGACCTGGAATGGGGCTGTAGCTCAGTGGCAGAGCTTGTGGCTAGCATGTTTGATGTCTTAGGATAAATTTCTAGCATGTACATACATGCACACACATATGCACATGCAGAGTAGCTATGAGGAATTCTAAGAGTGAGCCTATAATCCCATACAATCTCTAAAGGGCAGAACTGTGACGGGAAGATTCCAGATGTGCATGGAAAAGGAGGATGCCAATAATCCCTGTTCCCATTCTCTTTCTGGACCAACTTCACTGGCTGCATAGGAAAAACCTTCAAATTGTCCTGATGAAGGCAATTCCCAGGACAGACTCAAGACTGCTTCTTCCATTTAGTAGGCCACCTGCTGGACTAGCTGAAGACTTGGTCTCATGTTTAATTATGGCCCGAATTTTAGACTTCCTTTTATATTAAGTAAGGGTCAGTTCTAATTCAGCTCGGATTCCAGATTTATCACATTTCCTGTGTACTCATTATCCAACTCATTTTGTGCTAGATTCTCTTGACAATATAAGGAAAGGAGAACAGGATTAAGAAGGACCACATCTGCTCTTAGTAGCTTGTCTTCATTGATATTATTATCTTCTCGCCTGTCTTATTCGAGATCCACACCACCAAGCATGGGACTCCACCTTCCTTTCTAATACTCCATTTCTCTCAGCATGGTTCCTCAGTGTGGTCTCCTCTGTTTCATCTTAGCAACTGTTCAGAAATCAGTCCCAAAACAACAAAGACTTGCTGCCAAGACTAGAGGGGCCATGTCTTATAGTCAGTAAAATCTCAACATATTTTTGTCTTGAAAGCATCAATAAGCGTTCTACACAGAGACCTGCTTTCTCATAGTTGTGATTTTTAAGGGTCTTGGCTCTGAGAAGCCCGCTTTGGGTTGGCAGCACAAAGGGCAGCAAGCGAGGTTCTTGTTAAAACATAACTCAAGTCTGAAGAACCAAATGTTCTATGAGAGATGAAATGGGAGCTTTCGATTTCTTAATACCAGGGACTAGAAAATTGGCAGGCTGGCACTTCTGCCACGATCTACCAGGTACCCCAAGTCACAGACCAAATGACCAGGTGAGAAATTAGATTTCTATCTTTCAGTAGGAGGAGAGGAAAAATTTATGGTCATCTCTAACCTATGACACATTTATAAGAACATGATCATGGGTCATGAGCATGTCAGTCAGAACTTACTGCGGAAAACAGGAGGCATGAGGACTCCTTCCTTGATCTCTTCCTAGAGCTCATCATTGTTATGGATAACTTTTGGAATTGTGATCTGAATTTGAAAGCTGCAAGAATTGCTGCTTGAAGTCGGAGACTATCAGGAAACAGAAGATTACCGTGTATTTTGTGGTAGAACCCTGCAGACATTCCCCCACTGGGATTCACTCTCTCAGCTGATGTGACTAGCAATTTTGGTTAGTGCTCTGGCCATTCTGCAGACAGACCTCAGCACAGGCAGTGTGGGCACGTGAAAGTCACTCATGCTGCAAATCCCCCACGATGGAACTTACGCAGACAGGAAAACTGGTCCTTTGGGGCACGCTGGGAGTTTGTCCACCTGTTATCTCACCTTGAGGATACCAGGAGGGCTGCACCTCCCTCCGCAGCCTAGAGCAGGGAACTGTATCAATAGAGCCTTGCCCTTTTTGTTTGAGATTCTTAGCAGGTGTTATCAAAGAACAAGCAGGTGTTTGTAGAAATGTGACCTTGAGCCCTGGTTAGTGACCTGAACTTTTGTTCTGTGACTCTGTGAGTGTGTGAGTGAGTGTGTGCGTGTATTGTTGTCGTTGTTGTTGTTGTTGAATGGGGTCAGTTTCTGTTTATGAAATGGCTGTGAGACCAGAGTGGCCAGCTAGATAGCACCATCACTTGCTGTGTAGGCCCACTGACCAAGAGACTAAGAAATTACAAAGAACACTGCATGTTTTCCTGGCAGAGGTGTGGCCATTCATTGTTGCCTTCAGGCTAGTGCTCAAAAGAAGCAAGCAAAGGCAGCATTCCCAAGTCCCAAGAATTTCTTCAAAGAAGGTATGCTTGTGGGGAAAGAGGGGATGCCTTGTAGGCCACTGATAGCAGGCCACGAGACAGAATTTTGTCTGTCCTGGAAAGTTACTGGGAATATCTGGAAATGCTGACAGTTAGGTAATAACTTGGAACAGTGTTGATCAAGAGGGTAAGTGTCTTTAAACTACACTGACTACACAATTTTTTGTTTTTTGGCTTTTTTTTTTTTTTTTTTTTTTTTGATTTTTCGAGACAGGGTTTCTCTGTGGCTTTGGAGCCTGTCCTGGAACTAGCTCTGTAGACCAGGCTGGTCTCGAACTCACAGAGGTCCGCCTGCCTCTGCCTCCCAAGTGCTGGGATTAAAGACGTGCGCCACCATCGCCCGGCTTGTTTTTTGGCTTTTTGAGAGAGGGTTTCTCAACTAGCTCTTGCAGACCAGACTGGCCTCGAATCACAGAGACCTACCTACTTCTGCCTCCCGAGTGCTGAGATTAAAGGTGTGCACCCCCACTGTCCGGCCCTGGTTACAGAATTTAAGCCAGCGTGTTGCACTTCCTCATATGCCCATTTCCCCAATCAGCATCCACCCACGTATTCAAGTATGTGTGCCTGGACCAATGTGCAGAATTAATGGTTTACTTTCCAGGGCTTCCAAGTTCTGAAAAATGCGATTTCAAGTTGATTCCAGAAACAGGAAGTGTTTATATGTGCAAGCCAAGAAGAGCGTGGCTATTTAAATACACGTATCTATATATCCCAATTGACAAAATTATACATTAGAGCAACTCTTCCAGAGATGTACCACTGATGGGAAAGCTATTGCAAAATTATGAAGTTTGGCATCAATCTAGTCTGTAGCCTGCATGCAGTCACTAGAAATATGGCCAATAACTCAAAAGTCGCTGCAGCTAGATGAAGAGAGACATGGAGGATTATTCCTACTCAGATGACAGGCTAATTTAAAGATGTAATGCACGGTTGAAAATATCCAGGATGTGTGACTATACCTTTTTCAGAATGTCGGGGTCCTTAGTGGGGTCTCCCGTGGTTACACCATGGTGCTGGGAGAAATCAGAGAGGCTCAAGGTGTGGACAGATGATGAAATTAGGGGCAACGTGAACTTTGTTGCTCCATGAGTCCCTTATATGGTTTGTAGGCTCCTCATGAAATCTCCTCTCTTAGTACCCCAGAAAGCACAAAGATGGGACACACATGCATTTTGGTCAGCGTGAGACTTAAAAGGATTTCGTCACAGTTGCCTAAACACGCTGGATTATTAGTGAAGCTTCTTTATGGCCTGCTAAGTTGCTCTTCTCTTAGAAGAATTAAGACTAAGAGTTGATGTGCCCTGTCGGCAAAACTGCCAGCATCACCCCCCGTCCCCCCCCACCACATGCTCCTCTGCCCCCAGTGGTAGGAAAACACTCCTTCAACTTTTTTCCTCAAGGGTAGGAGCCTACAGGACTCTCCCATTGCATAGCGGTAGGACTTGGGGGAAAAGGAGATTCTGGGATTTGCAGTGCAGCCCAGCACTGAGCAGAAGGACCCTTTCAACAATCTCGCAAAGCTAAGGATCATCGTGGGAATATAAGTGGCCCTGAAGAAATGCAAGCCGATTCTGTGATATCTACTTAGTGTATCTGGGAATGCCACATAAGAGAGACCTGAGTGGACCTCATGGTAACCATGTGGCAGTCTCTGATGCCTGACAATAGATGCCATGGTGGCCTCCACAATGAACAGTATGGAGAAAAGGCTGTGACGCACCCAGAGTGTGTTTCTACAGTGGGGCCCAATGGAGCCAAGGTTCTGCCTGCTGTGAACAGGTGTGAGAGGAAGGTGTGAAGGGAGAACGGGGTTGCCCTTTGGCTGAAGAGCCACTGCCCAGCTTGGGCTGCAGGGGTTGGAGAAGGGGGGGGGACTCTGACTTATATCATTGATCCCCTACACTCTTCTGTAAGATTTGGTTTGATGCTGCAGAGATCCTGGGTAGTAATCGCTTTAGTTGGGATGGTAGGAGTACAAGACCCCACTGTTTGAAGACTCGGGTATACTGTGGGTGGTTTTGTCCTCTCTGGAGCTCAACTGTGGTGTCTTTACTTACGGGTTGGAGGACGCCTGACTGCTTCCTGGAGAATTTCTCTGGACCAAAGAGTGCCGAGGTTTGGCTATTGCCTGACAGAAAGAAAAGCTAGGGTGGGGTGACAATGACTTGCTGTTTGAAAACTTTCTTGGATATGGGAGGGAGTGGGATGGAGGATGGGAGCTGGCTAGGGAGAAGTGGGCCATGAGGAGATTCCAGAGAGTCTGATTGATCTTGTCAAAAAGAATAAAGGTATCCCCTCCCCTGCACCCCCCTTCAGCATATAGGCATGTGGGATTGAGGCGGTCACTGTGAAGTCTTGTGGTTAGGAGTTCCAAAAAGAAGTCTCTTCATGATTCCTGATTGCTTAGGACAGATATAAGCAATACCAGCTGGGGCCCAGCAAGCCTGTCTCCAGCTTTATTGTTTCTGATTTATCAGTGGGGTGCCTGCTTTAAAGAACCCATCGGCCCTTTATTGCCCGTCCAATCTGTAGCCAGATATGAAAGTTGAACATTAACAAGTAGGTTTGCTTTCAGTAACTCTGAGTGTGTGTGTGTGTGTGTGTGTGTAGCAAGAAGCTATCTTGCTCAGGGGTGAGTACTCACATTCTTTGATTCTTTTGTCTCACCTTGAATTTCCCCTAACTTATTTGTATCTGCCTCTTGCTGTAGCCAGAGAACTTCTGCGAGGCTGTTCTGCAAGAGTCTTTCGTAAGTGGCGAAACGCAGTTGGAGCCAGGCTGGAGGCACCGGGCGCTGCGCATTGAAGAGACATTTCAAGTTGTCCCTGGTGGACAATTTGCACTGTTCAGTGTTAAAAGACTCTATCGCCGTGGCTCAGAGAGGCCCCCCTCAGACTTCCTTCCTCGGAGTGCGCAGCGTACAAATGACGCGCTCCGCTCGGCCTGCCCAGAGTTTCTGGCTTAAATGGCTGGAGGAGTAAAAGGAAAGAGTCAGAACTCTCCAGCTGTGGAGAGGGAAAGGGTTTTACTACCGAGTGGAAAATAATCATTGAGGTTAACTGTTCCTGGATGGACCACGCTGACAGATGGGCGGCTCTGACTCAGGGCTGAGGGAGAAACTTTGGGGACTTTTTTTTTTTTTTTGCCAGAGGAAGGGGCAGGTGGAAATAGGGGATAGATGACTCACGATGGATCCATCTGGACGTCGGCCCATTCATTTCTTTCTGGGAGCGAATAAATAATATCCTGCCAAAATTATAATGCTTCCTCTGGGGACTTAGGTTGGGAGTTGGTTTCCGAAAGTTTGAATGCTCGTGTGTTTTATTTAGATAGTTTTGTCCTTCAGGTCAGGTCACGACGGTGGCTGCAGCGTTCTCATACAGAAATCAGGTCTTGGGAGGGGACTCTGCCTGCACACTGTGACTTCTCGCTCTCAGTGTGTGGGTCCTAGAAATACGGCTGCCTTTCTCCACAGCAGGTAGAGATCCAGGCTAGGCAGGGTAGTAAAGAAGTTCAGTTGACTGATTCCTCAGCGGCTACGCTTAGCAGACAGTCTCTCTTCATTTGTGGGTGGGAGACAAGGAGAATTTTACTTGCATTTCAATTGCAGAAGCTTGATCTACAGCCAGGCATTAGAGGTCTAAATTAAAAACAAATATTTTCCCCGTTAGAAGAAGGATAAATTATTATAGCACTCACAGGCATGTGTACTTTTATTTTTTAAAATAACACCAAGCATTAAAAAAAAATCACAGACTAGGAGTATTTTGTTATTGCCTTAGATTATTTAGGAAGTTACAAAAGACTGTATATCCCAGTTTGGTTCAGTCAGAACTGTGTATGTGTGAATGGGACAGCTTTAAAATATCTCAGCTCTAGATTCTTTCTTCACAAAAGGTAGAAGGACGTTGCCTTTAGCACCTTCCTTGCTAGAGAGAATTGAACATTTGGTTTTATCAGACACCAGAATGGTAATGAAGCTATTTGATAGAAACAGCCTCATCACTATTCAGTTTTGCTGGCTCCCAACTAATTCTTGAACCAAGGTTCTATTTTTGCTTCCAGAAGGAAAAAAAAAGCATAATAAACAAAATAAGAAGATGCTCTTAACCTATAAAGCCAATGAAAACCTCAGATCAATTCTCCAAGGACCCTGAGGAGTCGCCACCTCAGCTGCCACGACCCCCTTGGAGGACGGGCCCACCTCTGTAAAGTGTGCCATTTGTGTCTTCCCAAAGTTAATAGTCATTCTCTTCCTTTATAAATTTTACTCATTAAAGATTTATCTTTATTTTCTGTGCATTGGTGTTTGCCTGCCCGTATGTCTGTGTGAGGGTGTCAGATCTCCCGGATCTGGATTTACAGACTGTTGTGGGCCACCATGTCCATGCTGGGAATTGAACCTGGGCCCTTTGGAAGAACAGTCAGCGCTCTTAGCCTCTCAGCCATCTCTCCAGCCCGTACCATTTTCTTTCTAGAGAGTTCTCAGCTAGCTGTCTTCAGCATCCTGCAGTGAGGGAGGCAGAGCGGTGGGACGGGGGCGGGGGGTGGGGGCGCTGGCTTTGTCTTAGTCTTCTTATCATGTGACCTTATTCCTGTCATCAAGCCATCTGGGCCTAGTTTCTGCCTGTGACAAGGGGGTTTGATTCAGTGTCTCTTTCACTATCTCTAGTTAGAATATTCTATACTGCTCACTTTCTCATTCTTTTACCTTAAATCGTTTTAACATAGTTTTAGACTTGCAGATAGCTGCAGAGAGCAGTGTTCCTAAATGCCCCGTACGCAGCCTCCCTGCAGCTCACATCTTGTATTCTCTGGCTGGCTTTTTACAGCGAAAGAACCAAGGTTGGCACGTCACCACGCAGTGAAATCTACAGCCTGTTTAGACTTCGTTAGGTTTCACGTCATCATCTCTCTGCTTCGGGATCCCATCCAAGAGACTAGTTAGCGATCGTGTCTCCTTAATTTTTTCAGGTCTGTGATGGTTTCTCAGATTTTGCTTAACCTTGATGGTTTTGAGGAGGTTAGGTGGGGCCATGTGTTTCAGAAAGAAGGGCAGGGAGGTGACATGTCTGGTGTCATACCCTATCAAAGGTCATACTACATCAGAAAAACACCTATACCTCCTTTCGATGATATGACCTTGACCATTTGGTACTGTTTGCCAGATTTCTTCAGTTAGTCGTTGAGATTCTTTACTGTGAGTTCGTTTCGCCCTTTCTCCTAATTCCGCTTACCCCACCTCGAGTGTGAGTGGCTTCTAATGACTCGCCCCAAAGAGTAGAAACAAGGTTCTATAGAACAAGTTTCTCTTTTTAACACCAAAATAAAAGTTAATAAACAAAATAAGAAGATACTCTTATTAGCCCCCCAAAACCAATAAAGGCTCAGATAAACTGTGTTCAAGAAACCTTGCAAGGCCTTGCCTGTGCTACTGGGACTGTGCTCCGGCCTGGGTCCTCAAGTAGGTGGACAGGTTAGAGCGGATAGGTTTCACCTCTCTGTGGGACTTGTGTACAGAAACTGTTTGGGTTTCTGCTTCTGGGTGGGAGATTACTTTCCTCATCTGTTTATTCAATCACTTATTTACATCAGCAAAGGTGTGCGGAAATTAATATTATATTTTGGATTACAACTGGACAGCATGTTCTTCATTGTAGTCTTTATATTATTCCAGTTTTGGCCATTGGGAACTCTTTGATATTGACTTTGGCATCTCTGATGCATCTCCATCATTTTGTTTGCTAATTATCTCCTTATTTATGACATGGTTTGGTATCTTAGTCTCATCATATGTAGTCTCTGTACTCCTCCTGAGATCACCCATTTATCCAAGGAGACCTAGGGAACAGTGCTGAAAACCAAGATGCAGATATTGAGTCTGACTGTTTAGTTTTGAAAACAGACTTTTTATACATAACTGTGCCCTGTTATACAATGAGGTATGTGATACCACACCCTGACATTGCTATAAGTCAATAGCATAGAAAATACTGTGTAATTTCTATAGAGGGTGGTACTTTGGTTAAAATATAAAGCATGTATATGGTGTCAGATAAAGAAAGTATAAATCAAATAATTATAAAAATTTTCTACCTTTCTTTCTCCATTACTCCCCATCCATTTCAAATGAGTGTACCCTGGACATAGGCAATGCTATTTTACTTACATAGAAGCATTTATAGCGTGAATAAATGCTGTTTGCTTCATGCATCATATTCCCAGCCAAAATAAACTCTCTTCTTTTGTTTCAGAAGTGAGAAAGGCCTAGGGAGCGGAGTATTTGGAGACAACTTCCTGGAGGAGATACCATTTGACCGGGTATTTAAAGGATGGAGATTAGGGCAAGGCAAGGATTCAGGAAGAAGATAGAGAGAAATTCGGTACAGAGACGAGGTCTGCTTTCTTACATGCATGGTGCTCGGACACAATACACAGTGCCACGGATCAAGTCATTTATAGTGACTAGAAGCTCATGACTCATGGTTCAGGTGGATGGGAAGTTCAGATGAAGGTATGAGTGCATGGTCAAGGCCTTCTTGCTGTTTCACCTCATGGGAGAGAGAGAGAGAGAGAGAGAGAGAGAGAGAGAGAGAGAGAGAGAGAGAGAGAGAGAGAGGTAATGATGGCACGGCTCTCATCTATGAGGTGGAGCCTTCATGGATTAATTACTTCCCCAAAGCCCCTCCTCTTCCTAGTGTTACTATGACAATTAAATTTCCACATGGATTCTGAAGGGGACAAGCATTCAAACTGTAGCAAGGTCCTAGAGGGCTTATTAAGCCTCATTGTTCTCGGATGACCCGAGGTCTACTGTTCTTGTCAAACCTATGATACGTTTCTCCAGCATTACAAAGATAGGCTTCAAAAACGTCCACATTCAGTTGAAACCTCCGTAATATTTTCTGTCTTCAGGGAGTGCGAGCTCATTGGGCTTTCATAAAATGTGTCTTTCTGAACAATTATGGCCTTAATTATTAAATGTCTGCTGAATACTTCGATAGTCCAGCTTGGGGCCAATGATACCTTCAGTGCCCACGGTGACAGCTACATGCTCAGGGCGTCCAATGGTACTGGGCAGTCCTTTTTAACGCTTAGTTTTCTTTTATGGGAAGAGCCTTGGAGAGTCTACAGAAATTAATTTTTGAGACATTCTCAAAGTTTGCCCTGGAACAAGGAAGCCAAAGTGAACAGGAGCAGTTGGGACACAGGCTCTCTGCTGGCTCCAATCTCAAAGCAGTGTTCATCAGGCTCAGCTGGGTCATCGTTGCCTGCCGATGACCTTTCACCCCGGTCCTTGGGTCAAGCCTGCTTATTTCAGACCCAGCATCTTCAGGTCTTTTCAGCTCTGCTTTATTTTTGTTAAAAATGAGTACGTGCAACGAGGCATCTTCTTAAAAGTTAAATCCTGCTTCATCACTTCTTTCTTTATTAAGCAGTTCAATATAAATTGAAGCCTTGATAGGAAATAAGTCCGAGAACATTAAAAAAAAAAACCCTTTTTTATGCACTAGAGTAGAAAACACAGCTCGTCAAAAATGTTCTTTTTCACATACAAGCTTTTCTGCAGCACTGAAAGGGAACTTTAGCCGTGGAAGGTGGAAGAAACTGTCCTAAATGATGCTGCTGCAGGGCTTGATTAGAGCCAACCCAATGCCTGGTCTCATGTGCACTCTGGGTTACCATTGTCTCAGCAGTGACGTGCAGAAAGCCCGGATCTAGGAAGCTACAGGGTAGAACAAGGAGTCTTCTGTACTTTTTGCTGGGTAGACAACGGTCAACTTCCTGGGCGTGGCTTTGACTTGAACAAGAAGACCCAATGGCTGTTTGTAAAGAATTGTCTTTAACCCCAGTCACATGAAACTTCTTTGGACTGTAGAGTGATTTTTCCCCCTTCAACTCTTGTGGTCACTTCCCGCAGAGGACCCCTGTCTGATGCAGCCGCTGCGCACGCGCGGCTCCCGAGTGTTTCCCTAGCTGCCTCCACCTCGACTGTACTTGGCAGCTGCTCCAACAGCCACGGCTAGACCTTGTCACCAACTGGAGTTGCTCTGTTTTTGAAATCCTGAACTCTGAAATTCTCCTTTCTGACCACAACCTCTGATCCTCCTGTCAGCCCTCAGCCTTTCATGCCCTTGAAACACATCCTTTGGTCTCATTGGGACTCCCTGTCTCTTGACCTTCCCTTGTGTTAGCAGCACACCACTTCCTCCTGGCCTCTTTCCTCTTCTGCCTTGTTGGAGCAACCATTTCAACTCCACTCTCAAAGCGCTTCCTTCTCGCTCTGTTCGCTTCTTGTTTTATGTGTTTTTCTGATAGGTAGCTAATGGACTGACTTTCCTCTCTCCCTCCCTCCTTTTTTTCCTCTCTCTCTCTCTCTCTCTTTGTCTATGTCCCGTCCTGGATATCTAAGGACCATGGAAGATGTTTCCTGTGAGAACAAACTACATCATTAGAGTCTATGATTTGCAACCTCTTTTAGGCTGCCAAGACTGCTCTGTGAGCTTAGGGTCAGGGCACAGGTAGGACAGTGAGAGACTAGAGTAAAATTCAAAAACCAACCTGGCACTCTTGGTACCAATGCTGCACGTGTGACCCTTGCAATGACAATTGCTTTCAGTTTTGTGCCTGATGCTCCTCCCTTACGTCAGCACTGGTTCTAACCGTGCCATTTGGGCACCTCTTGTGACCTCTTTGAGCTGCCACTGATGGGTTCTTTATCACTTTCCTCAACCAGTCTTTCTAGCCACACGTGGAAGAGCGCTTTTCCTATTTCATGGGGGAAAATATTCCCAACAGATGTGAATGTCCCCAGCTTACCTCCGTCTCATCATGGAACATGCCTCCCCTTGAGGCTCTCTTTCATCCTGTCAGCTTAAGGGATGCTTTACTGTTCCCTTTTCATTCTTATTGGCCACCTCACTTCATAAAGACTCTAGAGTTCTCGCCCATCAACTACTCTTTCTCTCTTGAACTGATGCCTTGTAAATATAGTTTCTTTTACGAAAGACCGCCCCCCCCAACTCTGCCTTGTTCGTGCTCCTGCATCAGTCTTTTTTTTTTTAAGATTTATTTATTTATTATGTATACAACATTCCTTCCATGTATGCTTGCATGCCAGAAGAGAACAGCAGATCTCATTACAGATGGCTGTAAGCCACCACGTGGTTGCTGGGAATTGAACTCAGGACCTCTGGAAGAGCAGTCAGTGCTCTTAACCTCTGAGCCATCTCTCCAGCCCCTCCTGCATCAGTCTTAACTGTGTAACTCTGTCCTTCGAGTCAGCCAAGATGATTTCTGTTCCCCACTCATCTTCTCCTAACCTGGCATCTCTCTCTTGCCTGGTCCCTGTGTCCCAGTGTACCAAGCTTCACCTCATATCCTCCTTACACGCTGCACTCTCCCACTGAATAAAAACCACTTGCATGGACTCAGCTGCTACCTGCACATTCCTTCAAGGGCCTGCACTGTTGACTATGCTTCTCAGAGGCACTGCACATCCAGTTCAAGTTCAAAATTCCCAAGATCCATTGTCATTTCCCACAAACCGGGTTTTCTTGCTGTTCTCTCATCTCCATGAAGAATATTTACCTTGCTAATCAATTAGAAATTTCAATCATTTTTGAATTTTCTTCTTTATCTCTTTCACATACAATCAATAGACTCAGAGTTGGAAATCTTTTCTAAAACGGAATGACCCAGTTTTCTCTGATCTCCTCATTTCATCTTAGTTCAATTTATTATTCAGGTTTGTTTGGGTGAATTCAGGAAGGCCTAATTGATCCTGGCCTTTTCTGTAGTCTCTTCCATTTGTAAAATGGAAGATTTAATACCAAAATGCTCCTGAACAAAATTCTCTGTCATCTTCCACAGACTACAGGAAAGTCAGATCCCAGATCCAAATTCCTTAGTGTGGTCATGACCTTTTTACAAGCTACCTATCCAGGCCCATTTTCTCCTCTTCTTCTTTAACTTGACACACACACACTGGGCTGCTCACTCGCTACTTTTTGAACATGATTTCACCTCCTAGAATATCTCTGTAACCTCTGCCCTGCCACTTCCTCTCCCTCCCTCCTTTCCTCCCTCCCTTCGGTCTGTGCTCAAATATCCCTCTGTTAAGAGGTTCTCGTCTTTTAATTTCTTTCTCCAACTTCATGATGGCTTCATCTGACATTCTATTACAGCATGCGTCACTGTACTGGAGACTGGTCTACCTATCTCAGTCTGTTCCATGAGGCTATAGCTTTCCTGACACCAGGAGTTGAATCTTTGCTGCTTGAGCCATTGCAGCCACCGTAGAGATTTACATGGCGTCTATCTTCAGACATTTATCTTGAAACCATGGTTCTGATTGGGATGACTTCTGACAGTGTTTGGCTTCAGTTCTCCTCTAGAAGCGGAGCGAGTTGGATTAGAGGATCTCGTTTGGCGGTGTCAGCGCCATTTGCGGGACTTTAGGTGGAGCATCGATAAGAAGCATGTGAGAGACCTATGGCGAAACAACTCGTGGGGACGCAAGGAGAAGGTGGGGCAAGCAGGGAGGATGCCGAGGTGAAGACCCACTAAGAGACAAAGAGTGGGATGGGGAGGGGGTTCCTGGCGAACCCCCAGCCTTCTCGTGCTCCACTACCAGATGCGCATGTTGCGGGGTTTGTACTGCAGGCTGTGCGGACCACCTTTAGAAAGCTTGGGGGTCATGCCACTTAAAAGCTGAGGGATACAAGATTGGGATTACAGCAATGCTTGAGTGTTTCACGTTACCTTAGATGAAAGATCAGGACAGATGGGCCGCCCCTTCAGCCAGAGCATCTGCTGACAAATATGCCCCTCCTTGGCCTTTGGTTTGAATAATGGCAGCTCAATTTCAGGCTTCACTGGCCACTGTCCAGCCCAGGTCTGTGCAAGGCAAAGGATCCACTGTACTATGGAGACATGCTGCTTCTGTATTTCCTCCTGAGCCCTAGAGAGGACGTTCAGAGACCATGGGTACCAGGATGCTCAGCTGTGCCATACAGAACATGGGTCAGAGGCTGGTCTCCACAATACTGATTACATGAACAACTCAGGCAGGGACCCTGTGAACTTGGTTCTTGGTTTTCTCTTTCTTCCTTCTGAAATTGAGATTGGAGGTTTTGGTTGTGGGCTAGTATTCCTGTGCCAGAAGCAATGATACTGGTGTTGGAAACAGTCTCTAATCCCTTCTACATACGTGTGCTAGGCTGGTCTTGTTGGGACCCAGCCATGGCTACGGTGACAGTGGGCTGTGGCTTTTGCTCTGCTGTCTTGCTCAAGGACACAGTACTCTGTGGCCTGCTGCCTAAGTACCACAAAACCAGCCAGTGACATGTAGGCCTTCGGTGGACTCAGCTCTCCTCCCAGACTGCTGGGTCTCTGTCCCCCCCCCCGTCCCCCTTTTATTTAATTCCTCTTTTTTTCTCAGCTACATTCTCAGGTGGGCCAGCTGGGAATCAGTGGAAGGAAAAAGTAATTGAAGGGCTTAAGAGGAATTGTTTGGGGGAGGAGAAGGCAGGGTCAAAAGGAGAACAATTAAGAAGCGATGTGATGCAACTGTGTGCAGAAGAATTTAGTATAAATATAATGATCAATTCCCTAATAATTAGGTCTCTTAGACGGCAGATAGTTCCCCAAGAGGCAGTGGTGGGAACCCCATTGCTTGGTCATTTCTAATTAGACTGAAGAAGCACTTACAGAAGATGCTGCGGAGAAAACGCTCCTCTCAGGGGAGTGACCATGTGACCCAGGGGGCCGTTGCATCTCTCATGTCTAGGATTCATTGATGAGCCCATAATTCACCACTTAGTTAGGCAGCCAAAGTTTCAGGTTCTTATTGGTTTCTTACCTCACCTGTGCCCCCTTTAAATTGACCAGATCTGTTATCTTCAAAGGGGAAAATTCAGAGCAGGCAGTGACCTAGGGCAGGGCAGCCTCTTCCTCTTCTGAACAGAATAAGTTTAAATCCTGTCTGAGTCTTCTCTGCATCTGTTCTGCATGGGGTGTGTGCTCTGCATGGGTGTGTGCTCTACACAGGGTGTGTGCTCTGCACGGGTGTGTGCTCTGTGTGGGTGTGCCCTCTGCACGGTTTTGTGCTCTGCATAGGTGTGGACCCTTGACACTTTAGCCAATGATCTTCTCTCTGCCTATGGATTTGGAGAAACTTTGGGTATTTTATTTAGGTCTGTTCTTAAGCAGCAACCACTCAGCAATCAGAGGCTTTCCCAAGAGTCCACAGAGCACACTGCTTGAATGTATGTTACTAAACTTCAATGGCTTTCCTTGAATAGTTACCTCATTTGGGGATGAGGATTAAATAAGATGGTATTTGGAATTTAGGGCTTTTCCTGTCAAGTGCTCCAGATGAACACCATTGAGGTAGTAGGTGATCATTATTATGACTGCGTTCCAGTCCTGTTACAGAACCGATCCTCAGCAAATCCTGGTTGTTAGATGTCTACACGCCAAATACTAGTAGGTTGATGCTACTGATTGTAGGTCTGTACTTGAGTTTGACATTTAGCAAGTATTTATTGAATCTTTACTGTGAGCAAGAGAAGAGTTGATCTCTGTCCCGGAAGGGTTAATGATCGTGTGGGGTGGGGCAAGGAAGAGTGATATGCATGATTTGTTCGGGGTAGAAAAAGACAAGGACACAAATGCTTCTCCCATAATTGTTTCTAAGTGGCATACGAGTTCCTCTCCTGTGGGAATCCCAAAGATTTGGTGATCTCATCTGATTAGGGGGCAGCTGTAGGTTAAGAAGAAAACGACCTGAAGGGTGGAAGGGGTGGCCAAAGGCATTTTAAGCTGCATGATTTCAAGAGAGGAGCACTTGACTGGGTGTGAGGGTACTGCAGAGGGACTCAGATGCGGTGGAGAGAACCATGCTACCTCTGGTGGACTAGGGTGAAGGGAAGGCTTGTGAGGAAGGAGAACCAGGAATTACTCTGTTTCCAGAAGGCTGTCCCTCAAGCTCATGGAGGGAGCAGAGCTGGGGTGGCCGGGAGCCAGAGCTCTCCCACCAACTCTCCAGGATGGCAGGAACCTAACTAGAGTGTACAGGGTCACCTCTGCCGTGGTCTGGCCCTCTTAGAACAGGATGTTTTCACTTTCCCTCAGGCTTTGTGGAGGTGCCCTGCTAGGATGGTCCTGGGCTTGTGGAAGTGATGCCCATCTTTCCCATGTCTTCAGCTTTTCATCTAAAGACTGTAGCCAAGTGTTACTATTCGAGAAAGACTGGACATTTTCTATGTGTCTAGCAGAAGATAAAGAACAGCTTTGTGTTCTTAGAGAGAGGAGGTAGCCAAAAATATTTTCATCAGAAGGAAGGAAGGGAAGAAGGAAGGGAAAACAGGACATAATTATTGATCGTCTGCTCCATCACCAGATATGTCTCATGTACACACATTTTTATCTTCTAGTCTTCATCATACGTCTGCAAAGTGATGGTTCTGCTTAAACTAAAGATAAAACGGCAAGGCATGCATAGATTATTCTCCTGATTGCAAGTTACAGGTCATACTTCCTGCTTCAAGACCACCTTCCACCAGAGAAGATGTCCAGACACACCCAGAGAATACAATTCCATCTTAACCTGGATTAGCTTCTCTCTTGTACCCACTTTGAGCCTGATCAGGGCAGCAGCAAGTGGTCCTGAAGGTGACGAGCATCAGGCAAGCCTCATTCCCAGGTGTAGTGCTAAGTAGCACAGTCTCAGGGCATGGCACCTTGCTGTGGCCTTTTCTTCTCTCCACCCAGAAAACTTGCTCATTTTTATTTAAGTTCTCACTGCTACTGATCTATGTAGGGGGAGGACGCACCAGAGTCCCCAGCTGAAGCACCTCTCCTCATGGCTCTACAGAGAAACCTGGGGATCCATGTACAGCCTATAGATTGCTAAAGGGCATGAGGCAGCCCCCTCCTTTCTCCCGGGAGCCTCCATGTGTGTGTCACACGGAAGGGGTATGGCTCTAGATGTCCTCCGATAGATATGTCATTCCTCTAAGGAAGAACTTGGAAGAGAATCTAGGAGCCATTGCTTGTTCCTTGTATGACATTAGCTTTCTCATTATCTCTGAATTACAGCATTTTCTCCCCAACTGGTTATGGCCCTCCCCATCCGCTACTTTGCCGGAGACAGAAATGTTCTTGAATCCTCCATCAGGTGTTCTGGAATCCCACCGGATATCACAGCTGTCTTTCCTTTATCTTAAAAGAATCCAATGTCTTCCCTTCCTCCCTTCCTTTCTTAGCTGGGTGACTCGGAAGATTCCACCCACCTACAAAGATTTGACAAAGCTCTGGTCTTCTCTCCTCTGTGGCAGAATTGTTTTTTTGTGTGTGTGTCTTTTTTTTTTCTTTTTCTTTTGGGCTGAACAGGAGGCTTGCTGGGTGGGGGGGGGAGTGGAAGGTTCTGGTGCTAATTGAGGCCATGCGTTTTGTACTTGGGTGCCGGCTGGTGAGGCAGATTTAGAAGACTATCGGGAATCTTAGATTAAATACCATTAAAGCCAACTTCTTATACCCCTGCTGTTCAGCACGCATGCAGGGAGAACGGAGATCGGATGTTCAGGATTCTTGTTTGAGAAAACCATATGGAAAAACCACACAGCAGTAAGTCTATAATCAGGGCTTACAACATGTAGCCCACTGGGTGCCAGGAGTGTTGCTTCTCCGCCTCCAGAAGGTACAGGGGATTTGGTTCTCTGATGAGGAAACTGAACCCAAGAAAGGAGGTCTTGTTTCCACGGGGAGAGAAGCAGCTTTCCTCCCACGATGTTCTGCAGTAGTAGAGATCTTACTCATTGTTTTCTAGACTTATTAAAACTCATCCGCAAAGTGCCTTCAGATTGGCTCCATGGGCCTATTCACAAGCCTTCTGGGACCAGACAGAGAACCTCTGCTCTCTCTTCAGCAGGTACAACGCCATGTCGTGGACCTGCAGTGACCTGGCCAGGGTGGCTAGGGACTGGAGCAGCACTCTCTGACACACACAGATGCCTGAGAGTGACTGACAGCCTGAAACCCAGTGTCATTCCGCCCACCACACCATGTGCCCGGGCTTAGCCTGTGTCTGTTGAAAGAGGGGGCCACACTTCCCCTCATGGAGAAAAGGTTCAGCATGGGCTTTAGTACTTGGGCTTGACCCCTTGGCTCTGGACTCTTGACTGACCTTGCTCCTCTGCAGTTCACCAATGCCTTTGTGTCCCTGATACATGTGGTCCAGGAGGCCTTGGTAGTTCCATGCTTACAGCAGCTTGCCATTCTGTGTTGTTGGTGGGACAGTTTTTTTTGTTACCTGAAGCAGGATCTATGTGGTGGTGAAAGGAGCTCGTGTCTTGGCTTAATAGGTAAATATAAATGATATTAAACTAAATATAGCATACTTACCTTGGAAAAATGAGATAATTCAAGTTTAAGAGTTAGGACTGCCCCTTTGAAACACGAAGGCCCTTCTGGAAGTAATGGGCCACCTGTGGTAGCAGAAGATGCACACATTTGCTCAGAGAGCACGGAGGCCCCAGGAGGCCTCTTACATCTGTTGTGGACAAACTGAAAAG